>NC_140116.1:572155-599582 GCF_964237585.1 Gallinula chloropus
CGACTGCGGGGTCTGCAGGTGCGGGGGGGGATGGGGAATGGGGGGGGGGCACGCGGTGAGTGCTGGGGGTGGGATGGGGGGTGGAGTGTGCCCGGGGGGGTGGGGGGTCTCTGGGGTACCGGGGGGGGCAGTATGGGGAGGGCAGCGGAGGCCGGGGGGGTCGGGGTGGGGTCCGTGGAGCTGCCCCCCACCCATCCCCCCGGCTGACCCCCCCATCCCCCCGGCTGACCCCCCCACCCCCCCTGCTGACACCCCCCCGCCCCCCCAGCTGCCCCGGGGACCGGCGGGGCCGGCGCTGCGAGTGCGAGGGGGCGGCGGCGGCGGCGGCGGAGGCGGCGGGGGGCTGCCGGGCCCCCAACAGCACCGCCCCCCCCTGCAGCGGGCGGGCCGCTGCGTGTGCGGGGCCTGCGAGTGCCCCCCCGGGCTGAGCGGGGACCCTCTGCCAGTGCGACAGCGGCTCCTGCGAGCGCCACGAGGGGCTGCCCTGCGGAGGTGGGGCCCGGGGGGCTGCGGGGGGCTGGGGGCTGGGGGGGGGATGCCCGTCTCGGGGTTCCCATCCCGGGGCGGGGGGAGGGGAGGTGGTCCCCTCCCCATGGCGCGGCCCTGGGGGTCCCATCCCTGTCACATGCCCCTGACTCTCCCGGGGGGACCCCAGGTCCCGGAGGGGGGGCGGGGGGGGGGGTCCTGTCCCTGTCACTTGGCCCCATCCCAACGGGGGTGTCCTGTCCCCTGGGCCCCCGCCCCCCGTCCCTGTCCCCGGGGTCCCGCCCCGTCCCTCGGGGGGTCTGGGGGCGAGGGGGGTGTTGCCGGGGGTCGTGCCCGGCTGACGCCAGCGCGGTTCCAGGGCCCGCAGCGCGGGGAGTGCGTGTGCGGGACGTGCCGCTGCCGGGACGGGTTTCGGGGCAGCGACTGCGGGTGCCCCCTCGGGGGGGGCGGCTGCCTGCGGGGGGGCGGGAGTGCAGCGGCCACGGGAGCTGCGTGTGCGGGACCTGCGTGTGCCGGGCCGGCTACGCGGGGCCCTTCTGCGAGCGCTGCCCCTCCTGCCGCCCCCCCTGCCAGCGCCTGCGGTGAGACCCCCCCGGGCGCGGGGCGGGGGGTGGCGGGGGACTGGGGACAGGGGGGCTGGGGGTGTGGGGACAGGCCGGGGGTGGGTGGGATGGGAGGGGATGGGATGGGGGGGCTTGGAGGGTGTTTAATGGGGACAGAGGCACGGGCGGGGGGATGGGACTTGGGGGGGGTGAAGGAGATGGGATGGGGGGGGCTGGGGGAGGCGATGGGAACGGGGTCTGGGGGGCGGGGGGCGCGGGGGATGGGCGGGCCGGGCTTGGGGGGGTGATGGGGGTAGGACGGGGTGGGTTGTGGGGCTGGACACGGGGGGGGCTGTCAGAGGCCACGGGGATGGGGGGTCACGGGGATGGGGGGTCACGGGGCTGGGGGGTCACAGAGCTGGGGGGGTCACGGGGCTGGGGGGTCACGGGGATGGGGGGTCACGGGGGGTGGGGGGGTCACAGAGCTGGGGGGGTCACGGGGCTGGGGGGTCACGGGGATGGGGGGGTCACGGGGATGGGGGGTCACGGGGCTGGGGGTCACAGGGCTGGGGGGTCACAGGGCTGGGGGGTCACGGGGATGGGGGTCACGGGGATGGGGGTCACAGGGCTGGGGGGTCACAGGGCTGGGGGCCGGGGGGGCCGCTCCAGCGCCCTGACAGGGGCCGGGGGGTCCCCAGGGACTGCGCCGACTGCAGCGCCCTGGGCCGGGGGCCGCTGCGGGACAACTGCAGCCAGGTCTGTGCCCACGTCACCCCCCGGCGCCTCAGCGCAGCCCCCCCGGACCCCCACGCCTGGTGCCGGGAGAAGACGGAGGACGGGCGCGTCCTCCTCTTCCTCATCGAGGGGGCGGGCGGCGACGAGGAGGATGGAGACGAGGACAGGGCGGTGACACTGACCGTCTGGGCCGAGGAAGGTGAGTGCGGGGTCATCACCCCACCCCCCCTACCCCCCCAAGGCCCCTGTGCCCCGCGGGACCCGCCCCCCCCGCCCCGCGGGACCCCTGCCCGGGGCACCCTGAGCCCCGAGGGACGCCCCGTGGGGGTCCCGCGCCCACGGGCCCCGCGGCTGCTGGGGGGTCCCGTTTAACCCCCCGTTGTGCGGCAGCGGAGGACGCGGTGGGGTCGGTGGCCGCGCTGGCGGCCGCGCTGGTGGGCGCGCTGGCGGGCGCGGGGCTGGTGGCCGCGGGGGTCTGGCGGGGGGTCCTGGAGCTCCACGACCGCCGGGAGTTCCGGCGCTTCCAGCGGGAGCGGCAGCAGGTGAGCGGCCCCTCCCCCACCCCCCCCCCCAACCCCCCCCATCCCCCCCAGCCCGGGGCCGTGGACCCACCGCCCCCCCTGTCCCCGCAGAACAACCCCCTGTTCCAGAGCGCCACGACCACCACCATCAACCCCAGCTACTGCCCGGAGTGAGGGGACCCCCCGGACCCCCCGTGTACAGCCCCTCCTGTGTACCCCCCCCCGTGTACAGCCCCTCCTGTGTACCCCCAATGTACCCCCCCGTGTACCCCCCCCGTGTACAGCCCTCCTGTGTACCCCAATGTACCCCCCAATGTACCCCCCCCGTACCCCCCCAACCCTTGTACAGCCCCCCGTGTGCCCCCCATGTACCCCCCCCTTGTATCCCCTCCACCATGTACAGCCCCCCCGTACCCCCCCTTTTTACCCCCCATTCCCTGTGCTGAGCCCCCCCCCCCCCCAATAAAAGCGCCGCCGGGGTAGAAAAAAACCAAAACCCGAGGATTTTTATTTAAATAAACCCTACCGGCCGGGGGGGGGGGGCGGGGGGGGCCCGACGCTGCGGGGGGGGGGCGGGGGGGGGGACCTGGGACGGCCTTAGTAAAAACTACAGTTAAAATGACACGGGGCAGCCCCGGGACCGCATCCTGCCCCCCCCACCCCCCCCCGGGCCGCACCCTGGCCCCCCCCCGCGCCGGAACCGCACCCTGCCCCCCCCCCCGCCCCACCCTTCCCCTCCCCCATAGCAAAAGAAGTGTATGAAACCCAAAGGAAAGCAACGAAACCACCCAAAAAACAAAGCCCGGGGGGGGGAAGGGGGGCTGGGGTGGGGTGGGAGTGCTGTGCCCCCTCCTTCCCCCTCCACCCCCCTCGTGGGTTGGGGGGGGCGGGGGGGCTCTGGGTGCGGCCGCTGTGCAGCTGCTGGTTTCGCTCCTGTTCTGGTCAGCACCCCCGGCTTTCCCACGGCCCCCCCCCTTCCTGCCCCCCCCCCCCAAATATCCCGGGGAGGCACCAAAGGCCAGTGGGGATGGAGTTTTTTTTGGGGGGGGGCTCAGCTCCTGTCCCCACCCCCCCCTCTCTGTGCTGGGAGCTGAAATTCCTCCTGCAGCATCACTGGCCGGGGGGGGTCCCGCAACTGGGGGGGGGGGGGTGGTGTCCCCCGATTGGGGGGTGTCCCACAAGGGGGGGGGTGTCCCACACGCATGGGGGGGGGGTCCCGACTCGGCATCAACAGAAACGGCACAAACTCCCCCCCCCCCCTTCATTCCCCACCCCGGGGACAAGGCGCCAGCAAGCCGGGGGGGGCAGGGGGCTGCAGCCAACCTGCCCCCCCGCCCCGCGTGAGAACCAGTCTGTGCTGGGGGGGCACGGAGCAGCGGGGGGGCTGCTGCTGCTGTCGGTGCCCCCTGGACCCCCCGGCTCTTCTGCGGCATCGGGGGGCTGGGGGGGGGGATCAGGGGGGATTCCCCCCCCTGCAGGAAGGGAGCTGGGGCGGGGGGGGCGCGGGGGGGGTCTCTCTGTAGCCACTCCTCACCTCCTCTGTGTCCCCCCCGTGAAGCTCAGGGGCTGTTTGGGGGAGGGTCTCCCCTTCCCCACCAAGTTACTGAGCAGACGCCCCCCCCTGCAGCCGGGGGTGGGGGCGTGCTGAGGCAGTGCCCCCCCCCCAATAAAAACAGAGAAGAAACCCCCAAAGAACCCCCCCAAAATCTCCAGAGACACGTGTTGAGATGAGGGGCCCCCCCGGAGCCAACACTGGGGTTTCTTCTCTGGGGTTTCTTCTCCTAAAAACCCCCAAACAACCCCCAAAATATTCCCCCCCCCCCAAAAAAAGGGGGTTCGAGGCGGCTCCTCCCCTGCCAGCCCTCCTACCTGAGCGCCGAGCGGGAGGCAGCGGGCTGGGACCCGGCCTTAGGCCGGGCTGGGGGGGCTCCAAGCCCTTCCTGAGAGGGGGGGGCAGGCAGGATTTGGGATTAAACAAGAGGGAATGGGATGGGGGGGTTAAATGAGGCGGGGGGGGCAGGGAAATAAGGGGGGGGGGTTATAGGCAGCTGCACTCTGCCCGGGTGGGGGGGGTGGGGGGTTCCATTGGCTCCACAGTCCAGCTCTTCCCCTGACCCCCCGGCGGGAAAGGGGGAGCGAGGGGACCCCCCACCCCAAAAACAACACCCCAAAGGGAGGGAGGAAGGGGAAGGGGAAAGTTTAAAAGAACCATCCCCGGAGCTGCCGTCGGCGTCCTGGTACCGGGGCTGGGTGGATGGGGGGCTGGGGGGGCTGGGGGGGGCAGGGGGGCGTTATACTCGTCTCCTAAAGCAACACGCTGCGAGTCGGGGGTCTTGGTTTGGCAACCTTGGCACATTCGTTTGTGTCTCAGCAGCCGGTCTGTCCTGGAGAAGCTCTGGGGGGGGAGAAGGGGGGTAAATATAGGGGTGGGGGTGTGGTGTGAGGGTTTGGGGTCTGGGGAGGGGCTGTGGGGGGGTTTGGGGGAGCTTGGGGGGGGCTCTAGGGGTTGTGGTATGGGGCTCTCTGGGGGTCTGTGGGGTTGTGGTGTGGGACTCTGTGGGGTCTCTGTGGGGTCTCCGGGGGCTCTGGGTTTGTGGTGTGGGTCTCTGGGGGCTCTGTGGGGTTGTGAGGGGGGTCTCTGGGGCTCTGTGTGGTTGTGGGGGTCTCTGTGTGGTTGGGGGGGTCTCTGGGGTTTGTGGGGGGTCTCTGTGCGGTTGGGGGGGTCTCTGTGTGTTGGGGGGTCTCTGTGCGGTTGGGGGGTCTCCGTGCGGTTGGGGGGGTCTCTGTGTGGTTGTGGGGGGGTCTCTGGGGTTGTGGGGGGGTCTCTGTGCGGTTGGGGGGGTCAGTGTGGTTGTGGGGGGGTCTCTGGGGTTGTGGGGGGGTCTCTGCGGGTTGGGGGGTCTCTGTGCAGTGGGGGGTCTCTGTGCGGTTGGGGGGTCTCTGTGCGGTTGGGGGGTCTCTGTGGTTGGGGGGGTCAGTGTGGTTGGGGGGGGGGTCTCTGTGTGGTTGTGGAGGGGTCTCTGTGCAGTTGGGGGGGTCTCTGTGCAGTTGGGGGTCTCTGTGTGGTTGGGGGTCTCTGTGCGGTTGGGGGGGTCTCTGTGTGGTTGGGGGGGGTCTCTGGGGTCTCTGGGGTTGTGGGGGGTCTCTGTGCGGTTGGGGGGTCAGTGTGGTTGTGGGGGGTCTCTGTGCGGTTGTGGGGGGGTCTCTGTGTGGTTGGGGGGTCTCTGTGCGGTTGGGGGGGTCTCTGTGTGGTTGGGGGGGTCTCTGTGTGTTGGGGGGGTCAGTGTGGTTGTGGGGGGGTCTCTGGGGTCTTCTGTGTGGTTGTGGGGGGGGGTCTCGGGGTCTGTGTGGTTGTGGTGGGGGTCTGTGTGGTTGTGAGGGGGTCTCTGGGGTCTCTGTGTGGTTGTGGGGGGGTCTCTGGGGTCTGTGTGGTTGTGAGGGGGTCTTGGGGGTCTCTGGGGTTGTGGTGGGGGTCTCTGTGTGGTTGTGGGGCGGTCTCTGTGTGGTTGGGGGGGTCTCTGGGGGCTCTGTGTGGTTGTGGGGGGGGTCTCTGTGTGGTTGGGGGGTCTCTGTGCGGTTGGGGGGTCTCTGTGCGGTTGGGGGGTCTCTGTGCGGTTGGGGGGGGTCTCTGTGCAGTTGGGGGGTCTCTGTGTGGTTGGGGGGGTCTCTGTGTGGTTGGGGGGGTCTCTGTGCGGTTGGGGGGGTCTCTGGGGTTGTGGGGGGTCTCTGTGTGGTTGGGGGGGTCTCTGTGCGGTTGGGGGGTCTCTGTGTGGTTGGGGGGGTCAGTGTGGTTGTGGGGGGGGTTCCTGGGGTCTCTGTGTGGTTGGGGGGTCTCTGTGCAGTTGGGGGGGTCAGGGGTACCTGCATGCAGCGCTCGCACTGGTAGGGCTTCTCCCCGCTGTGCACGCGCTTGTGCCGCTCCAGGTGGTACTTCTGGATGAAGCGCATGTCGCAGACGTCGCACTCGAAGGCTTCTCCCCTGGAAGGTTCCGGAAGGAGCGGGTGGGGGCGGAGTCCCGCAGCCGCGGGGGGGGCGGCGGGGGGGGGTCTCACCGGTGTGGATGAGGATGTGGCGCTTGAGGTGGTAGCTGCTGCGGAAGGCGCCGAAGCACTGCTCGCAGATGAAGTTCTTGGGGATGCCCAGCTGGAAGGAGCCGTTCTGCTTGATCACCACGACCTGGAGGGGCAAACCCCCCCGGCCTCAGCGAGGGCAGGCGGGGGGGCGAGGGGCGACCCCCCTCCCCGCCCCCCAAAGACACCGTCCCCTGCCCCACCCCCCCGCCGCCTGCGCCTGCCGGAGGTGGGGGGATGATCCTCCTCCCCCTCCTCCTCCTCCTCCCCTCCTCCTCCTCCTGCTCCTCTCCCTCCTCCTCCCTCCCTCCTCCCTCCTCCTCCCTCCTCCTGCTCCTCCTCCTGCTCCTGCTCCTCCTGCTCCTCCTCCTCCTCCTCCTCACCTGGCTGCCGAGGCGCGATCCTCTGCGGGACGAGCGGCTCGGTCCCTCGGCGCCCGACACCCGCTTGCGGCGCTGCCACGGCCGGGGGGGGCTGGGTGAGCCGGGGGCAGCGCCCCCCACCCAGAGACAGAGCCGGGTACCCCCCACCCGGGTAACCCCGACCCCTGCCCGGGTAACCCCCCGCCCGGGTCCCCCTCGCCTTGCCCGGGTCCCCCAGCCCCCTGCCCGGGTCCCACCTCCCCACCCGGGTACCCCCCCCAACCCGGTCCCACCTCCCTGCCCGGGTACCCCCCCTGCCCGGCTCCCCCCGCCCCTGCCCAGGTATCTCCCCTGCCCGGGTATCCCCCATGCCCGGGTCCCACCTCCCTGCCCGAGTAACCCCCCCAACCCGGGTCCCCCCACCCCCCTGCTCGGGTATCCCCCCTGCCCGGCTCCCCCCGCCCCTGCCCGGGTATCCCCCATGCCCGGGTCCCGTCCCCCCCTGCCCGGGTCCCACCTCCCTGCCCGGGTCCCCCCGCCCCCTTCCGTGTCCCCCCGCCCCCGGACCCCGGGACCTGCCTTTTTCATGGATTTCTTGGGCTGCTGCTCGGCCGCCTCCTCCTCCTTGCGGCCGCGGGACTTGTCAGCGTCCTGGCGCAGAGCCTGGGGAGCAGAGCGGGTCAGGGGCTGGCGGGGGGCATCCCGGTTAGAGGGGCAGAAACGAATTAAGGGGAGAACTGGATTAAAGGGGAAAACACAAACTAAAGGGGCAAGGAATGAACTAAAGAGGCATAAAATGAATTAAAGGGGGAAAAGAATCCAAGTTAAAGAGGAAAAAACTGAATTAAAAGGGGAAAAATCCAAGTTCAAGGGGGAAAAATGAATTAAAATGGGGGAAAAACCCAGTTTAAGAGAGAAAAGTGAATTAAATGGGGAGAAAAAAGGAATTAAAGGGGGGAAATCTGAATTAAACAGGAAGAAACTGAAATGAAAAGGAGAGAAAATGAATCGAAAGGGGAAAAATAAAACTGGGGGGGAAAATCGTGTTGAGGTAGGAAAGAAACTGGGGAGGGGAAAAATGGGATGAGTGGAGGAAAAAGTGGATGAGGAAGGGAAAAAGCAGGTTGAAAGGAAAAAAAACAGACTGAAAGAGGAAAAAGCAGGTTGAAGGTGGAAAAACCAGATTGAAGGAGGAAATAGCTGGATTGAAGGAGGAAAAATGTGAATTGGAGGAGGAAAAAGACAGATTGAGGGAGGAAGAAGTGAACTGAAGGAGGAAATAGCTGGATTAAAGGAGGAAAAGTGGATTGAAGGAGGAAAAAACCAGATTGAAGGAAGAAAAATGTGAATTGAAGGAGGAAAAAGACAGATTGAAGGAGGAAAAAAGTGAACTGAAGAAGGAAATGGCTGGATTAAAGGAGGAAAAAGTGGATTGAATGGGGGGTCCCCGAGGGCCCCGCGCCCGCAGCGGCCGTACCAGCACGTCGGGGCTGCTGCCCCGGTCGCGGCTCTCGCCCTGCTTGGAGCTCTGCTTGGGCATCATCTTCTTGCTGGCCACGGTGGGCACCAGGCAGACGCCGGAGAGGCCCTCGCAGGCCAGGAGACTCGCCTGCGGGACAGGGCGGGAAGAGGCGGCCGAGCTGCAGGCGGACCCCCCCAGCCCCCGGCCCCCCCGGCCCCCCAGTCCCGAACCCCTTCGGGGACGAGCCAGGAGCACCGAACCCGCCCAGGGGCCGGCGGGGAAGGGGAGGGGGGAGTGGGGAGAGGAGGGGGGCGGGGAGGCACGAGACCCCCCCCCTCCTCCTGCCCGCTCCCTCCCCCACCCCTCCTTCCCCCTCCCCCCCCCCCCGGCAAACCCCCTCTCTTGGGGGCCCCACCCAGGACCTTACGGCTACGGGAGAGTCGGGACGATCCCTGGGACGGAACTGCAGCGGCTCCGGACAGAACCCGGGACGGGGAAGCGATGGGGGGACGGGAGGGGTGAAGCAGGGGGGGGGGAAAGGGAGGGGAGGGGGCGGTGGGAGGAGAGGAGGGGGAGGGGGAAAACACACTCCCCCCCCTCATCCCATCCCACCGGCCCGGCAGAGGAGGGAGCCGAGCGCTCCCCTCCTCCCCCCTCCCCAAAACACCCCCCCTTCTCCCCGCTCCTCAGCTTCGGGGGGTACGGGGGGGTAAAAATTGGGGGCTCATTACCTGAGCCATCTTGTGTCTGTCTGTCTGTCCTCGACAAAGGGATTGTAACAATTCCTTAGCCTTACTTCTCGCCCAGGAAAAGGAATTTTTGAGTTTAAATCGACCAGAAAAGTGGGTTCAGTTACTCATTTGTTTTTTTTGTGCCGGGCTCGTCCAGTACCCTCCACTTGGCCGCCATCCCGAGGCGCTTCCTCCGCGGGCCCTGGAGGGCAGGGGCGGGGGGGCTGCTGCTGGGCGCTAGGCGGGCCCCGGCAGGACTCCTGCCCGCAGCGGCTGCTTAGAGAGGGGACATCGCCTCGCCCACCCCCCGGGCGGGAGCTGGGTCGTCGTCGGCGTCGCCACTGCTGCTGCTGCCGCGGGTCTTGGCCTGCGGGGGGGGGGAAAGAGGAGGGGGGGGAAGCGGCAGGATGAGAGGGGGGTGGGTGTGAGGGGGGGGGGTGTGAGGGTGAGGGGTGGGGGTGAGGGTGAGGGGGGGGTGGGTGAGGGGGGGGTGGGTGTGAGGGTGAGGGGGGGTGGGTGTGAGGGTGAGGGGGGGTGGGTGTGAGGGTGGGGGGGGTGGGTGTGAGGGTGAGGGGGGGTGGGTGTGAGGGTGAGGGGGGGGTGGGTGAGGGGGGGGTGGGGGTGAGGGTGAGGGGGGGGTGGGTGTGAGGGTGAGGGGGGGTGGGGGTGAGGGTGAGGGGGGGGTGGGGGTGAGGGTGAGGGGGGTGGGGGTGAGGGTGAGGGGGGGGTGGGTGTGAGGGTGAGGGGGGGGGTGTGAGGGTGGGGGGGGGTGGGTGTGAGGGTGAGGGGGGGGATGTGAGGGTGAGGGGGGGGTGGGTGTGAGGGTGAGGGGGGGGTGGGTGTGAGGGTGAGGGGGGGTGGGTGGGGCTGGGGGGGGCTTGGGAGGGGGGGTCCTGCGGGAGGTGGGGGTGACCTTGCAGGGGAAGGCGGGGGGCTTGGGGGGTGTCCCGGGGCAAGGTGGGGGGAGATGGGGGTGACGCTGGTGGCGGGTCAGGTTGGGGTTGGGAGGGGGCGACACGGTGGGGGCGGGGGGCTGGTGATCCCGGGGCGGGGGCAGCGCGGGGGGGGCGGGTCCCGGGGCGGGAGGACGCGGGGCGGGGGGACGCGGGGGGGGTTAGGGGGGGGGGGAAGGGGGGGTGCGATGATGACGCGGGGCGCGGGGTCCCGGGGCGCTCCCGTGCGCGTGCGGGGGGGTCCCGGGGCCACGACCCGGGGTGGGGGGGGGGGGGGTGGGGGGTGGGGGGGGTCCCGGCGGTGATCCCGCGGGGGGGGGGGGGGGGGAGGGGCCGCCCCTGCCGGTGGGGGCGCAGCGCGCGTGCGCGCCGGGCCCGCCCCCCGCCGCCCCCGCTCCCCCCCCCGCGCTGCCCGGTGCCGCCCGGTGGGGGCGGGGCTGAGGCGGCGGCGCGCGCGGGAGGCCCCCGCCGGGCCCGGGCCGGCCGGGCCTCTCCTCAAGGGCTCGGTACCGGCGGGAAGGGCGGGTCCGTACCTGCCGCGGCCCCTCCGCGCTCCGCTCCGCGCCGCCCGCCGCACCGACAAGTTTACAAACAGCCGCGGCCCCGCCGCCCCCCCCCTTCCTCGGCCGCCGCCGCCGACCCGGAACCGGAAGCCGCCGCCCTCCCCCTCCCCTCCGCGGGTCGGCGCTTCCGGCGGAGAACGGCAGGAAGTGGGTTGTACTGCGCACGCGTGGAGCTGCGCGGTGACGCCGAGGGCTGGGACGCCATCTTGGAGTCGGGCGGTTGCCATGGAAACGGGGGGCGGAAGGAGGCGGCGAGGCCTGGGCTGGGCCGCAGCCCGGGCCCGAGTCTGAGCCCAAGGCTGAGCCCGGGCCCTGCCGCCCGCCCTGCCCGCCCTGCCCGCCCCTTGCCCTCTGCCCCTCCCGGGGCGAGCCCCGTCCCCCCTCGTTGCCCCTGGGGGAGTTTTTACCCATCCTGCCGCCCCCGGGGTCAGTCCCGCCCTGGCAGCCGGGGGGGTTGTTCTGCTGCCCCACACGTTATTTACCCTCCCCCCGGGCGGCTCTTGCCCCTGGCTGCAGCGCCAGGCCCTGGCCCGGCTGGGAAGCGCAACAGGCTCCCCCACCCCTGGCTGCCCCCGGGACAGCTCCGGCCCTGTCCTGTGTCCCCTGCCCGACGGGGGGGCCCTGGCGCTGGGGGGTGGCCGCGCTCAGCATCCCCCCACAGCCCCCGGCCGGGCACGGCGTGTCCCTGTCCCCCTGCAGCCCCCTGGGCCGTAGGGGCAGTGAGGGGGGTGACATGGGGACGGCCACTCTCTGCTGACTCTGCCTCCCTCTTCCCGCAGCGCCCTGGAGACGCTGCCCCCTCCTGTCACCTGCCCCTCCCCGCCTCAGGGTGGGGGCACAGCCTTGGGGACACCCCCCCTTCCCCTTGGGTGCTCCTTTAAGAACCGCTCTTCGCAGCTGCGAACTTTGTCCCTTGTCCTTCTGCCACGACGTGGCCGAGAGGGAAATCCCGGCCTGCCCGCGGTGGGAGCGAGCCGGGAGCCCCTCACCCCGCCGCGCGTCCCCTCCCACCCACCCACGGGCAGGGCGCTGGGCAGGGGGTGAAGAGGATCCCGCGGCTGCCCCACCATGGATGAGCTGCCCGGGGCTGGAAGGGCAGCGGAGAGCAGCGCGCTGGAGCAGCCCGGCTTGGACAGAGCAGCCGGCGAGGAATTCCTGCGGGCAGCGTTCCAGGTGCTGCTGGACGAGGCCGTGCGCAAGGGGACGGACGTGAAGGAGAAGGTGGGTGACACCCAGAGCTGCCTCAGCCAGGTGAAGGGGTGGGGGGGTCCCTGGATCCTGTCCCCACCCTGCGTGTCTCTGTCCCCCCCTCTCCGCTTCCCTGCAGGTCTGTGACTGGAAGGAGCCCTGGGAGCTGCGGGAGCTGCTGGACCTGGAGCTGCGGAGCGGCGGGGAGGCTCCGGAGAGGCTGCTGGAGCGCTGCAGGGACGTCATCCGCTACAGCGTCAAAACCTGTGAGCACTGCCTGCGGGCACTGGGAGCACTGGGAGCACTGCCTGGAGCACTGGGAGCACTGGGAGCACTGCCTGGAGCACTGGGAGCACTGCCTGGAGCACTGGGACCACTGCCTGCGAGCACTGGGAGCACTGGGAGCACTGCCTGCGAGCACTGGGAGCACTGGGAGCACTGGGACCACTGCCTGGGAGCACTGGGAGCATTGGGAGCACTGGGAGCATTGCCTGGAGCACTGGGAGCACTGCCTGGGAGCACTGGGAGCATTGGGAGCACTGGGAGCATTGCCTGGAGCACTGGGAGCACTGGGAGCACTGCCTGGGAGCACTGGGAGCATTGCCTGGAGCACTGGGAGCACTGCCTGCGAGCACTGCCTGGGAGTACTGGGAACACTGGGAGCACCGCCTGGGAGCACTGCCGCTCCCAGTTTGGCTCCAGGTCCTCCCAGTTCAAGGCTGCCTTCCCACCCAGCTGGTGGCTGGGGTGGTGGGACCAGGGGCTGTCCCCACTCGTGTCCTTGTCACAGCCCCAGTGCTCTGCTCCCAGGGGTGACACTTGTCCCCTTGCAGCAGCATCCCCAGGGCCTGAGTCACTGTGGTGACGGGGTCCTGGGAGAGGGGCACGAGGGGGTGGCCGCTGCCCCCCGACGCTGCCCCTGCTCTGCCCCCCCAGGTCACCCTCGGTTCTTCAACCAGCTCTTCTCCGGCCTGGACCACCACGCGCTGGCGGGACGCATGATCACCGAGGCCCTCAACACCAGCCAGTACGGCCCCAGAAAGGGGGGGTGGCCCTAAGTGGGGTTATTTTGGGGTGCTCAGGTTTTGGGGAGCCTGGAGGAGGGGTGAGAGGGGCTCCCTATGGGTGCTGTGTGTGTGTCCCCCCCCTCACCCTGCAGATACACCTACGAGATCGCCCCGGTGTTCGTGCTCATGGAGGAGGTGGTGCTGGCCAAGCTGCGGGAGCTGGTGGGCTGGAGCAGTGGCGACGGCATCTTCTGCCCAGGTACCCCCATCGCCCCCCAGCCCCACAGCGGCTTCTGCTCAGCCCTGTGCCCCCCCTGAGCTGTGACACCCGTCCCTGTCCCCTGGCAGGAGGCTCCATGTCCAACATGTACGCCATGAACCTGGCCCGGTTCCAGCGGTTCCCGGAGAGCCGGCGCGGGGGCAGCTGGGCTGTGCCTCGCCTGGCCCTCTTCACCTCCCGGGAGGTGCTGAGCGGGGAGGGGGGCAGACGGGCAGGGAGCCCCCCTTCTCCACAGAGCTGACCCCCCTTTCATCTTCTCCCTGCTCAGAGCCACTACTCCCTGCAGAAAGGAGCCGCCTTCCTGGGCATCGGCACCGACAACGTCCACCTCGTCAGCACCGACGAGAGGTGAGGGTGCTGGGGGCTGCTCCGGGGCTGCTCCGGGGCTGCTCCTGGGGCTGCTCCCAGTGCTGCTCCTGGGCTGCTCCGGGGCTGCTCCGGGGCTGCCCCGGGGCTGCTCCCAGTGCTGCTCCTGGGCTGCTCCGGGGCTGCTCCGGGGCTGCTCCGGGGCTGCTCCTGGGGCTGCTCCTGGGCTGCTCCCAGTGCTGCTCCAGGGCTGCTCCTGGGCTGCTCCTGGGCTGCTCCGGGGCTGCTCCAGGGCTGCTCCTGGGCTGCTCCTGGTGCTGCTCCTGGGGCTGCTCCAGAGCTGCTCCTGGGGCTGCTCCTGGGCTGCTCCTGGGGCTGCTCCTGGGGCTGCTCCTGGGCTGCTCCAGGGCTGCTCCTGGGCTGCTCCTGGGGCTGCTCCTGGGGCTGCTCCTGGGCTGCTCCAGGGCTGCTCCTGGGGCTGCTCCTGGGGCTGCTTTGGGGCTGCTCCTGGTGCTGCTCTGGGGGCCACTCCCGGGGCTGCTCCAGCTCTGCTTCCCCCTCCTCTCCCCGCTGCCCTTTGCTTTTGTCCCTCAGGGGGAAGATGATCCCGGAGGAGCTGGAGAAGGAGATCCAGAGGGCGAAAGCCGAGGTGAGCTGAGGGTGGGGGGCAGAAGGGAGTGGTGCTGGGGCAGAGCCACCCACAAAGGGCTCCCCTGTCCCCCCACAAGGTCCCCTGTCCCCCCCCCACGTCCCCTGTCCTCATGTCCCCCCCCAGGGCGCCGAGCCCTTCTTTGTCTGTGCCACCTGCGGCACCACCGTCCTGGGCGCCTTCGACCCGCTGGGCAGCATCGCCGACGTCTGCCAGCGCCACGGCCTCTGGCTCCACGTGGATGTGAGTAACGGGGCTGGGGGCACACGTACACCCCCCCGTGGGACCCCCAGGCTGGTCCCCGGCTTTCTGGGGGGGGGTGTGTGTGGGTGGTGGTGGCTCTGACCCCCTCCCTGCCCGGCAGGCAGCGTGGGGCGGCAGCGCTCTGCTCTCCGCCAAACACCGGCACCTCCTGGCCGGCATCGAGAGGCGAGTGACCCTCCCCAGCCCCGAGCTCCCTGCAAAACAGGCTCAGAACTCCCTGTTTAAAGACTGGGGGACCCCTCCCCACACTGGGGGCTCACCCCACCCCCCTCAAACTCGCAGAGCCGACTCGGTGGCCTGGAACCCCCACAAGATGCTGACGGTGGGACTGCAGTGTTCAGCCTTCCTGCTCCGCGACACCTCCGTACGTCCCACAGCCCCTCTGCCCTCCACCCCCCGGGGTTTTGGGGACACACACACAGGGGGTGTCACCTGTGAGGCCCCAACTGGAGTCCTGTGTCCAGAGCTGGGGACCCAGTACAAGGAAGATGTGGGACTGGTGGAGAGGGGTCAGAGGAGCCCCGGGGATGCTCAGAGGGCTGGAGCAGCTCCCCTACGGAGAGAGGCTGAGGGAGCTGGGCTGGGTCAGCCTGGAGAAGAGAAGGCTGTGGGGGGACCTCACTGCAGCCTTCCCGTCCCTGAAGGGACCCCAGGAACAGGAGGGGAATCAGCTTGTTAAAGGGCAGAGACTGGCAGGACAAGGGGCTGGGGTGAAGCTGGAGGAGGGAAGGGGGAGAGGAGAGACTGAGGGGAAGTTCTTTGCAGAGGGAGTGGTGAGGGGCTGGAAGGGGCTGCCCAGAGAGGGGGTGGGTGCCCCATCCATCCCTGGGGGTGTCCAAGGCCAGGTTGGCTGGGGCCCTGGGCAACCTTGTGTAGCTCCAGGCCTGGAGGTTGGTGTCCCTGCCTGTGGCAGGGGGTTGGAGCTCTGGGACCCTTGGGGTCCCTCCCAGCCCAGCCCAGTCTCTCTGACTCTATCCCCCTCTCCCCAGGGTCTCCTCCAGCGCTGCTTCGGGGCCGGCGCCACGTACCTGTTCCAGCCCGACAAGTTCTACGACGTCACGTACGACACGGGGGACAAGACCGCGCAGTGCGGCCGGCGCGTGGACTGCCTGAAGCTCTGGCTGCTCTGGAAAGCTGCCGGCACCACGGGGCTGGCACGGCGCGTGGAACGGGCCTTCGCCTTCACCCGGTGAGCCCCAGGGCTGGGGGACACCCCCACCCCCCACCCCCATCTCCCCCCGCTCCAGGGCTTCACGCTCTCCTTCCTCCCCAGGTACCTGGCTGAGGAGGTGAAGAGGAGGGACGGCTTCCAGCTGGTGCTGGAGGTACAGCTGGGCTGCACTGCGGCTGGGGGGTGGGATTTACAGCGCGTTCCCCCCCTTTGTAACACCCCCCGGCACTTCTGAGCCCCCTGGGGAGCGGAACCCCCTACCCTGAGGTGTCTATCCCCTGAAATGGGGGTGGGGAGCAAACCAGTGCCCCACCCGTGGGGTCAAGGGCTCGTTGGGGGGGTCACAGTCACTTCCCTCCTCTTCCTCCTCTTCCTCCCACAGCCAGAGTTCATCAACCTCTGCTTCTGGTTCGTGCCCCCCAGCCTGCGGGGCAGGGAGGGCTCCCCCGATTACTGGCAGAGGCTGGGGAAGGTGAGGGCAGGGTCTGCCCCTTCCCCCCAAAACCTCCAACCCCAACCCACCCCCTGCTCCCCGAACCCCCCGGGGTGACGCCATCCCCCCTCTCCCCGGCGCGGCGCAGGTGGCCCCCGCCATCAAGGAGAGGATGATGAGGAAGGGCTCCATGATGGTGAGCTACCAGCCCCACGGCGACAGGGTCAACTTCTTCCGCCAGATCGTCACCAGCCCCCTTGTCACCAGGCACGACCTGGATTTCTTCCTGGATGAGATCGAGAGGCTGGGGCGGGATCTGTGAGGACCCTGGGGGGGCGGGGGGGACACACTGAGCCCTCTCCCCTCCTCCCAGAGCTGAGGAAGAGGAGCAGCACCCGCTTTCCCCCCCTCGAATCCGGAGTGAAGGCGGGCAGGGCTTGGCACCCCCACCCCACCAGCAGCCCCTGGCTGGAATAAAAACCTTTTACTCTGCCCTGTCCCTCCCCAAAACAACGAGCAACAGGGGAAGGGGGAACAGGACCAGGCAGCCCCCCCACCCCCAAACCCCTCAGTCCCCCTGCAAGCTCTGGAGGAGGTCGAGCAGCTCGGGGTCCAGGCGGGCGGGCGCCAGGCAGGCGCGGAGCCGCGGGGCCGTGGCCTCCCCCTTCTCGCGCCGCCGCCACTCCCGCAGCATCTCGAAGCTCTGCATGGTGACGTTCCGGGGGTTTTCCTCCTGGATCTGGTCCAGCCGGCTCCTCTCCAGCCCCAGGCATCCTATTCCCACCTCCTGCCATTCCTTCCCCAGTCTCTGGGCTATTTGGATCAAATCCTTCTCCGTCAAGCGCCGGGGACGCGCGGGCAGCGAGGGGGAGGCCGGCGGCGGCGAGACGGGTGGACAGCCCGTCCCTTCCCCGCATCCCGAGGGAGCGGGAGAGCCCCCCGCCTCGCCCCCCTCCCCGGGGGTCTCGCCCCCCTCCCCAGGGAGCTGGTGGTGCCGGATGAGGTCGTGGCGAGCGATCTGGCGGAGCAGCTGGGCGGTGACGTGCAGGGCCCGGCCGGGGAAGCGCTGGAGCAGGAGGCGGCAGAGCTCGGGGCGCGTGGCGGGGCGCAGCTGCCCCAGCGGGATCCGATCCTCCAGCAGGTACTTGAGGCTCTGGAACTGCTCCTCGGGCAGCGCCTGCTGCACCGCCAGCAGCGTCTCCCGCTCCCCCTGCGCCATCGCACCTGGGGGGGGGGCAACCGTCAGACCTGTGGTCCTGAGACACCCCCCAGGGGTTCCCCAGGGCTTTTCCTGCCTGCCACGAGACCAGACCGTTGTCTGTCTGTCCATCCCACCCCCCACCCGCTGCAGGACCCGGGGTGTCCCCCCCCGACCCTCACAGCCAGCCGTGGGGTGGGGTCCCAGCCCCAAACTCACCCCAACGATGGCTGCCCCCACACCCCACAGTGCCCCCCAGTCATCCACAGGGCTGGAATGTCTCCCCCTCCCAGTGCCCCCTCCCCATAAGGCTGATCAGCAATTATCAGCCATTAATTAGCGCTGTGGGCAAACCCGTCTCACCCCCCCCCCCGGAATAAACGGCGCCTCGTTTATTGCTGCGGGGTCATTAGACAATTAACACCGGGCTCGTTAAATCCCTCATTTATCGGCTGTTCTCCAGCCAAACCGGATCCCGATGGATCATCCGGCTGCCCCATGCTGGGGTCACCCAGCCTGGTGCCCCCTGAGCCCCCCGCTGCCCCGTCCCGTGTGCTGGGGGTGCTTCCCCAGGGGGGACGCGACCCCCTCCCCATGGGTGTGGGGAGAGGCCCAGGGGCCGACTCGGGTGCCGCCGGGACGGCGCCGAGGGGCACGGGCGGGGTTTCGGCTGCCGGGTGTCCCGGTGTCCCCGCTCGGCTCCTCACCGGGTCCCGTTCCCAGCTTCTCCGCTGGGTTTCCCACCGCGCTCCCAGCTGCTCCGGTGCCCTAACTGGGCGGAAGGAGGGACGGGAGGAGGAAGAGCGGGGGAAGCGCCCCCGGCTCATCGGGGCCGCTGACGTCATGGGACGTTGGCGGTGGTGACGTCAGACGGTGCGGCGAGGGCAGAGCGCGGGGGTCTGTCCCGCAGGGAGGGGCTCGTGCAGCCGGGATGGGGGCCCGTCCCCCCGTCCTTCCATCCCCCCGTCCCCCCGTCCCCCCGTCCCCCCATCCCCCCGTCCCCCCAGCCCCGCCCCCGCCATTCGCGCCCCGCGCAGCATCCGCCACGAGGCCGGACCCCTCCTCAGCCGCGGGCCGGGGAACCCCCCGTGACCCCCGGGTGCTCCCCCCGTGCCCCCCGGGTGCTCCCCCCGTGCCCCCATCACGCCGGGACCCCCGCACCGCCCCCCCCACGCCCCCCCCACGCCCCCGGCGCCCCTCACCGTGCCCGTTCCGCTCCGTCCCGCGCGGGGCGTGGCCGCTCCTTCCCGCCGGAAAATCGGAGCCGTTTGCGGGGGGAGGGGGGCGTGGTTTGGGGCGTCCCCAGTAACCCCAGTAACCCCAGTAACCCCAGGGCACGCCCCGCTCCCCCGCTCCCCCGGTCCTCAGGGTCCCCCCGGCTCTCCCAGTCCTCCCAGTATCCCCGGTCCCTCCGGTCCTTCCAGTCCCCACGGTGCCCCCAGTGCCCCCAGTTCCCCGATCTCCCCAGTTACCCCAGTCCCCCAGCCCCCCGTAACCCCAGTGCCCCGATCCCCCCAGTCCCCCGAGCCCACCAGTGCCCCCAGTTACCCCAGTCCCCCCGTAACCCCAGTGCCCCCAGCCCCCCGATCTCCCCAGTTACCCCGGTCCCCCAGCCCCCCGTAACCCCAGTGCCCCCAGTTACCCCAGTGCCCCCAGTTACCCCAGTTCCCCCGTAACCCCAGTGCCCCCCGTGCCCCCCGTGCCCCCCGCCCCACAGCCCCCGCGCGCCGCCCGCAGCTGCCCGCCGCTCCCGCAGGGGGCGCTCTCCCCGCATGGCGCTCTCTGTCTCCCTCACGCTCCGCTCCCGTCCTCGCACACATCTCCCTCCCGCGCGGCCTCCGCCTCCGTCTTCTTCCCCGACCTTCCATTGGCTAACCGAGAAGTCAATCGCAGCGTGCCGGGCGGCGATTGGTCGGCGGCGGCGCGGAGGGGCGGGGGGAGGAGGCGGGCGGAAGCGCGGGACCCGGATGTGAGTGCGGGCGGCGGGGCCGGAGCCGGAGCGGCCGGAGCGGAGCCCATGGAGGGGGCGGGCGGGGCCGGGCCGGTGAGGGCGGCGGGGGGCGGCCCGAGGAGGGGGGAGGCCGCGTGTCGGGGTGGAGGGGGGCGCTTGGCGGGGGCGGCCCGGCTGTGGGGGGCGGGGGCGGCGCTGGGGGGGCTGCGGGGCCGGGCGGGTTTGGGGATGGGGGCGACAGGGGGGGTGGGTTTGGGGATGGGGGGGGCCGGGGGGGCGGGTTTGGGCCGGGGGCGGCGCTGGGGGGGCTGCGGGGAGCGGGGGGGGGGCGGGTTTGGGATGGGGGGGGGGGGGGGGGGGGGCGGGTTTGGGCCGGGGGCGGCGCTGGGGGGGCTGCGGGGAGCGGGGGGGGCGATTTTGGGGATGGGGGGGGCGGGTTTGGGGCGGGGGCGGCGCTGGGGGGGCTGCGGGGAGCGGGGGGGGCGGGTTTGGGGCGGGGGCGGCGCTGGGGGGGCTGCGGGGAAAGGGGGCGGCGGTTTTGGGTCTGGGGGGCGCTGGGGAGGGGGCGACGCGACTGTTGGGGGTTGAACATGGAGCAGCCACGCTGAGGGGTGGGGGGGCTGCGAGGGGGGGTCGGGGCACAGGGTGTCTCCCCCCCCCCGTGCGGGGCGGCGGGGTGGGGGCTGAGCGCGGCGGGCGGGGGGTGCGGAGCCAGCCCGGCCCCGGGGTGCTGGGGGGGGGACACACAGCAGGGAGCGGGGCAGGGCGGGGTCCCGGGGGTCTGACTGCCCTGTGCCCCCCCGTGCCCCCCGCAGGTTTCCCCTCGCCATGGATGACCTGAACCTGCACTACAGGTTCCTCAACTGGCGGCGCCGCATCCGCGAGATCCGGGAGGTCCGGGCCGTGCGCTACCAGGAGCGCGCCAAGCACATCCTGGTGGATGGGGACACGCTCAGGTGCGGCGGGGGGGCCATCCCACCCCACCCCCACGGGTGACCCCCACCCCCACGGGTGACCCCCCCGGGTGACCCCCACCCCCCCGGGTGACCCTCACCCCCACGGGTGACCCCCACCCCCACGGGTGACCCCCACGGGTGACCCCCACCCCCACGGGTGACCCTCAGCCCCACGGGTGACCCCCATGGGTAACCCACCCCCACGGGTGACCCTCACCCCCACGGGTGACCCTCACCCCCACGGGTGACCCACCCCACCGCCCCCGGTGACCCTCACTCCCCGGGTGACCCCCACCCCCACGGGTGACCCTCAGCCCCACGGGTAACCCACCCCCACGGGTGACCCCCACGGGTGACCCTCACCCCCACGGGTAACCCACCCCCACGGGTGACCCACCCCCCCCCCCGGGTGACCCCCACCCCCCCCCCCCCGGGTGACCCACCCCCCCCCCGGGTGACCCCCACCCCCCCGGGTGACCCCCACCCCCACGGGTGACCCCCAGCCCCGCTTCATGAGTCATCCCCCCCCCAGTTACCACGGGAACTCCGGAGAGGTCGGCTGCTACGTGGCCCCCCGGCCCCTCACCAGGGACAACAACTACTTCGAGGTGAGACCCGGCCCTGGGGGGGGGTCAGCCCGAAACTGGGGACACACGCAGACCCCTGGGCAGCCCCAAACTGGGGACACACGCAGACCCCTGAGCAGCCCCAAACTGGGGACACACACAGACCCCTGGGCAGCCCCAAACTGGGGACACACGCAGACCCCTGAGCAGCCCCAAACTGGGGACACACGCAGACCCCTGGGCAGCCCCAAACTGGGGACACACGCAGACCCCTGAGCAGCCCCAAACTGGGGACACACACAGACCCCTGGGCAGCCCCAAATGGGGGGGGGACACGCAGACCCCTGGGCAGCCCCAAACTGGGGACACACGCAGACCCCTGGGCAGCCCCTAATGGGGGGGGGACATGCAGACCCCTGGGCAGCCCCAAACTGGGGACACACACAGAACCCTGGGCAGCCCCAGATAGGGGGGGACACGCAGACCCCTGGGCAGCCCCAAATGGGGGGGACACGCAGACCAACCCCTGGGCAGCACCAAACTGGGGAGGGGGGGGTGGGGGGCAGTTTTGGGGCTGGGGGGAGGCTGGGGAGGGGGCGACACAACTACTGGGGGGGTGAACGTGGAGCGGCCGCGCTGAGGGGCGGGGGGCTGTGGGGGGGGTGCGCGGGGTGACGGGGGTCCCGGGCTGGGTCCCCAGGTGTCCATCGTGGACAGCGGCGTGCGGGGCACCATCGCCGTGGGGCTGGTGCCGCAGTACTACAGCCTGGACCACCAGCCCGGCTGGCTGCCCGACTCCGTGGCCTACCATGCCGATGACGGCAAGTGAGTCTGGGGGCACCGGGCTGGGGGGGGTCAGCAGGGCTTGGGGGGGGTCACTGGGGGCTTGAGAGGGGTCACTGGGGCCTTGGGGGGGGTCACTGGGGCCTTGGGGGGGGTCACTGGGGTCTTGGGGGGGGTCACTGGGGCCTTAGAGGGGTCACTGGGGCCTTGGGAGGGGTCTTTGGGGTCTTGGGGAGAGTCTTTGGGGTCTTGGGGTGAGTTATTGGGGGCCTGGTGGGGGTCACTGGGGCCTGGGAGGGGTCTTTGGGGTCTTGGGGGGAGTCATTGGGGTCTTGGGGGGGGTCACTTGGGGGGCTGCCAGGCCATGGCTGGTGACACTGGGGCAGGTTTTTAGGGGGTGCTGGTGTGCTCTGGAGCAGCCTGGGGACAGGGTGTGGCTGTGCCCCCGCCATGCTCACCCCCGTGCCCCCCGTGCCCCCCCCTGCCCCCCGCCCCCCGCCCCCCTGCCCAGGCTGTACAGCGGCAGGGCCAAGGGGCGGCAGTTCGGCACCAAGTGCAGCTCCGGCGACCGCATCGGCTGCGGCATCGAGCTGGGGTCCTTCGAGGTGCAGACGGCACAGATCTTCTTCACCAAGAACGGCAAGAGGGTGGGCACCCGGCCCCCTGAGCCCCTCCCTCACACCCCCACACCCCCTCCCGACCCCCTCACACCCCCTCCCAACCCCCCCCACACCCCCCAACACCCCGACCCCCACACCCCCTCCCTGACCCCCCCACGCCTTCACAGCCCCCAACTGCTCAGGTGAGCATCCCCCCTCCGTCACCCCCTTCTGCCCCCCCACACTCCTTCCCATCCTCCCCCCTCACCCTCTGCCCCCCAGGTGGGCATCCCCCTCCCACAACCCCCCCACACACACACCACTTGCCAGTGCCCTCAGGCCCTCAGCCCCCCCCTCACCCCCCCTGCCCCCCAGGTGGGCTCCACAGCGCTGCGGCTGTGCCCCGAGGGGCTGTTCCTGGTCCCTCACCCCCCTAAGCCCCCCCTGCCCCCCAGGTGGGCTCCACAGCCCTGCGGCTGTGCCCCGAGGGGCTGTTCCCAGCCCCCCCTCCCCTCACACCCCCCCTGCCCCCCAGGTGGGCTCCACAGCGCTGCGGCTGTGCCCCGAGGGGCTGTTCCCGGCCGTGGGGATGCACTCGCTGGGGGAGGAGGTGCGGCTGCACCTGCACGCGGAGCTGGGCGCCGAGGAGGACGACAGCGCCATGATGGTGGACAGCCACGAGGAGGAGTGGGGGCGGCTGCACGACGTGCGGCTCTGCGGCACGGTGAGACCCCCGGCCGACCCCCCGCACAGGGGCAGACCCTCCCCCCCCCTGCACCCCCGCACAGGGGCAGACCCTCCCCCCCCACCTGCACCCCAAAAAAATGGGGGGGCTGGACCCTCAGCCCTGGCTGCTTGGGGAGGGGGCAGGTGCCACCTCAGTGCCTCAGTTTCCCCACAGTGTTGTGCCTCAGTTCACACACACCCCCCCCAGTGTCTGAGCTCCCCTCCGTGCCTCAGTTTCCCCCCCCGTAATTCCTCACAGGGGGTGTCCCCATAATGCCCAGCCCCCTCCCAGTTCCTCCCCCCAGCCCCAGTTCAGCTTCTGACTCAGCTCATTCTCATCCTCCCCCACATTTTTCAATCATTCCTTTTCAGGGGAGGAGGAGGGGGGGGGCTCTACCCCCCCAGCTTTACTGGGGTGCTATGGGGGGCACCCCTATTCCACTCCCCCCCCCCAGCCGTCCCTCCCTTTCCTGCCCCTTTTTGGGGGGGGAAAGGGGATGTTTTGCTGCTCTAAAAAGCTGCTTTTCCAGCCCCCCCAAGCTGGGGGTGCTGCGGGGGGGCAGGAATGTGGGCACAGGCCCAGCCTGACCTCAGCAGTGTAAACAGCCCCCCCTCTGCTCCCCCCGCTTCCTGTCTCTGCTGCAGCGAGGGGGGGCTCTTGACCCCCCCCTCCCAGTGTGGGACATGGCGGGGGGGGCACATCCCTCATATTTGTGTGTTCCCCCCCCAAATTCGAGGTGCCCCCCCAGCTTCAACACACAACCCCCCCCACTTCCCACCCCCTCCCCACCCTCTGCATCCCCCCAGCCCATCCCGCTGTGCCCTGGGGAGGCAGGGTGCCCCCACCCCTGTGTGTGTTTTACCCCCCCCCGTGCCCCCAGCTGCTGGAGTACGTGGGCAAAGGGAAGAGCATCGTGGACGTGGGGCTGGCGCAGGCTCGCCGCCCGCTCAGCACGCGCAGCCACTACTTCGAGGTGGAGATCGTGGACCCGGGCGAGAAGTGCTACATCGCGCTGGGGCTGGCGCGCAGGGTGAGGGCTGGGGGCTGCCTGACCCCCCCGGGGCTGCCTGACCCCCCCCGGGGCTTCACTGACCCCCCCCGGGGCTTCACTGACCCCCCAGGGCTTTGTTACCCCCCCCCCCGGGACTTCATTAATCCCCCAAGGGCTCCCTGACCCCCCCCGGGGCTCCCTGACCCCCCCGGGCTTCACTGACCCCCCCGGGCTTCATTGACACCCCCCGGGCTTCATTGACACCCCCCCGGGGCTTCCTGACCCCCCCCCGGGGCTTCCTGACCCCCCCGGGGCTTCATTGACACCCCCCGAGGCTTTGTTACCCCCCCGGGGCTTCATTGACCCCCCCCAGGGCTTCACTGACCCCCCCCGGGGCTCCCTGACCCCCCCGGGGCTTCCTGACCCCCCCGGGGCTTCATTGACCCCCCCCAGGGCTTCATTAACCCCCCCGGGGCTTCATTAACTCCCCTGGGGCTTCATTGACACCCCCCCTGGGCTTCATTACCCCCCTCCCGGGCTTCATTGACCCCCCCCAGGGCTTCATTAACACCCCTGACACTTCATTAAACCCCCTGAGGCTTTGTTATCCCCCCCCCAGGGCTTCGTTACCCCCCCAGGGCTTCATTAACCCCCCTGGGGCTTTGTTACCCCCCCAAGGCTTTGTTATCCCCCCCCCGAGCATTCATACCCCTCCCTGTTCCTTCATCCCCCCCCCAGCCTCCATCCCCCCCCAGCCTCCATCCCCCCCCAGCCTCCATCCCCCCCCAGCCTTCATCCCCCCCATCCCCTCCTCTTCCCGCTGTCCCCAGGATTACCCCAAGAACCGGCACCCCGGCTGGAGCAGGGGCTCGGTGGCCTATCACGCAGGTGAGCTGCCTGAGCGTGGGGACCCCCACTCAGACCCCCCCGGGGGATTCCCCCCCGCTCACCCCCCAAAGTACCACACACTGGTGCTTCCACCCCCCCCCCCCCCGATGCTTCCACCCCCCAGCCTTCATCCTCCTCCTCCTCACGGAAGCCCCGTTACCCCACTTGGGGAGGGGGGACAAGGGACACAGCCCTGTGGAGTGGGAACGGGGAATATGGGGGGGGGTCCCAGCCCTGTGGGGGGGTCCCTGTGACATTCCCCCCCTCAGATGATGGGAAGATCTTCCACGGCAGCGGGGTGGGCGACCCCTTTGGCCCCCGGTGCTACAAGGGTGACATCATGGGCTGCGGCATCATGTTCCCCCGCGACTACATCCTGGACAGCGAAGGTACGGGGTGGGGGGGATGGCTGGGGACCCCCCCACAGCTCAGCACCCCGGGGGGGATGGCTGGGGACCCCCCCCTGCAGCTCAGCACCCCTAGGAGGATGGCTGGGACCCCCCCCACAGCTCAGCACCCCGGGGGGGATGGCTGGGACCCCCCTGCAGCTCAGCACCCCTGGGAGGATGGCTGGGACCCCCCCTGCAGCTCAGCACCCCTGGGGGGATGGCTGGGGACCCCCCCCTGCAGCTCAGCACCCCTGGGGGGATGGCTGGGGACCCCCCCCTGCAGCTCAGCACCCTGGGGGGGGCTGGCAGTGACGTCATGGCCCCCTGTGACGTCACCCCCCCAGGTGAGAGCGATGACACCTGCGACACCGCGGAGGTGAAGCCCAAACCCGTGAGGAACGTGATGTACCTGCACCAGGAGGAGGAGGAGGAGGAGGAGGAAGACGACGGGGAGGAGATGGAGCAGGAGCACGAGGGCAAGAAGGTGGTGGTAAGGACCCCCCCGGGGTGAGGGGGGGGCACAGACACAGCGCTGAGCCCCCCCCCCAGACCCCCCCTTCACCCCCCAGCAGCACTGCCAGCCCTGTGCTCCCCCTCCCAAAGGAAGGGGGGGTATGAACTCCCCCTCCAGGGATTGGGGGGGGTGGGGGGGGATGTCCTGACCCCCCCCCTCCACATTTACCCCCCCCAGGTTTTCTTCACCCGCAACGGGAAGATCATTGGGAAGAAGGAGGCGGTGGTGCCCCCGGGGGGGTATTTCCCCACCGTGGGGATGCTCAGCAGCGGCGAGAAGGTCAAGGTCGACCTGCACCCCCTCAGCGGTTAGGGGGGGGCACGGGGGGGTACCCCCACCCTGCCAGCCCCCCCCACCTCCTCCCACCACCCCCAGCACTTTAAGGCCTTTCCCCCCCACCCCCCCCAGTGTTCTGTTACAGGGGGGGCTGCATCCACAGGCAGCCCCCCCACCCCACTGCCCCCCACTTCCCCCCCTGGTCCTGGGGCGGGGGGGGGGCACACACCAAATTAAGGGTCATTCCCCCCCCCCCAAATCCATGGTCTCACTGTCCCCCCCCCACCTCGTGAATGTAACCCCCCCTCACCCCCTCCCCACCCACCCTGGGGGGTGGGGGGGCTGCGCCCCTTTCCCCCACGCTGGGCCCCCCCTGCATGTGGGGCAGTGGGGTGGGGGGGGGGGGGGCAGAGGGGCCGGGCTGGGCCCCCCCTGGGTTTGGCGCAGAAAGAAGGAGCCTGGAGGCGGTTCTGGTTTCTCTGTTGCCATTTGCACATGGTGGGACGTGGGGGGGTCCGTGCCCCCCCGTACAGCTCCGCGCCCCCCACATTATATATATATATTAGAGACGTCTGACTAAAGCTCATATAAACCTTTCTTACACAAAAATAGACTTTGCTTTATTGCCACCAGCCCCCCCACCCCAAAAAGGGGGGGGGGGGGCACCCCTTGGGCTCCCTTTCCTTCCCCCCCCCCTCCAACCCCCTCTATTTCCCTTCATCTGCACAGCCAGGGGTCTGCCCGTAGCCCCCCCCCGCCTGCCCGCTCCCCCCACAGCCCGGGGGCAGGGGTCAGGGGGTGCAGCAGCCCCCACCCCCCACATGCCCCTCTCGGGGGGGCCGGGGGGGCCTCACTTGCGGTGGGTGCCCAGCATCACCTTGGTGATGAAGGTGACGATGGCGGTGGCCGGCTGCTCGGGGTCCAGCTCGGCGAAGAGGTGGCAGGCGTTGCCCCCCGCCCCCCCCGCCTTCTTGGCCACGAAGCCGAAGATCCTGGGGGGGGACACACACAAGGCAGAGCTGGGGGGGGTCCCAGGGCCTGTCCCCCAGCCCCTGGGGGGGTCCTGGTACCATCCCCCCTCCCCTTGGGGGTCCCCCTGGTACTTACTTAGAGGTGGTGCCATCGGGGTTTGCCCACCTGTGGGGGGGGGAGGCATTGGGGGGGGGGTCATTAGTAGGTGGGAACCCCCCCATGTGTGTGACCCACACACCCCCCAATGTGTGCCCCCCCTTGCTGTCACCTGCGGTCCTGGGGGTCGGTGCTGCAGTAGGTGACGTGGCTGACGGGGTAGTGACGGCGGAAGAAGAGTCTGGGGGGGGCACAGGGCATGAGGGGGGGGGTGGGACCCCCATTTCCCGGGGGGGTGGGACCTCAGGGATGATGGGGGAGCTTTGGCACCCCAGGGATGATGGGGGGGGGGGCTTCAGGACCCCCAGGGATGATGGTATGGGGAGGGGGGGGGGGCTTTGGGGACCCCCAGGGATGATGGGGGGGCTTTGGGGACCCCCAGGGATGATGGGGAAGTGGGGGCAGCTTTGGCACCCCGGGGCTGGCAGTTCGGGGGGGCTGGGGGGGCCTCACTTGCGCTGGCTGTCCGTCAGGGTGATGCCCTGAGCCGACACCTTGAAGTGGACGGTGCAGGGGGGGGGCCGGGGGGAGCCCCCCAGGACGCTGCCCACGGCCTTGGCCACGGCCTGTGGCCCCGTCAGCGACTCGGTCTCCACCGAGCTCAGGTAGAGGACGCTGCAGGCTGGGGGGGGCAGCGGTGGGGGGGCTGCTGCGGCCCCCCCGGGCACAGCCCCCTCCCACTGCCCCCCTGCGCTCAGCCCAGTGACCCCCCCTCACCCACCGCTTGATGCCCCCAG
>NC_140116.1:599782-625420 GCF_964237585.1 Gallinula chloropus
GGGGGGTTATGGGGGGGTGGGGACACCCCCCACTCGGGTGCTGCTCAGCCTCTTCCCCCTCCCCGTGCGTGGGGACACCCCCCCCCCCCCGGCTGCGAGGGGATGACGTCACAGGGGTGGATGACGTCACAGATGGGGGTATGACATCACAAATGATGATGTCACGGGGATGGATGACATCACAGTGGGAGGGTGACATCACAGGGGAATGACATCACGGGGAGGGATGACAGGGGGTGACGTCACAAGGGGAGATGACATCACAGGAGAATGATGACATCACAGAAAGGATTACATCAGGATGACATCACAGGGGAGGGATGACGTCATGGGGGAGGGATGATGTCACGGGAGGGATGACGTCACGGGGGAGGGTGTCAGTGCCTGGGGGGGGCACACACAGACCCCCCCATCCCAGTGCTCCCAGTCCCACACCAGTAGAGCCCAGTCCTCTCCCCATTGCACAGCCGCCGGTACCCCCAGGGATGTGGGGGGTGACCCCCCAACAGCCCCAGCCCCCAACACCCCCCAGCCCCCCAACACCCCCCGGCCCCCTAACACCCCTTCAATCCCCCCATCCCCCCCCAACACCCCCCAGCCCCCCAACACCCCCCCAACACCCCCCAGCCCCCCTCAGCCCCCCGCAGCCCTCAACCACCCCCAGCCCCCCCCAGCACCCGCAGCCCCCTCCGCGTTGCATATTTTATTGGGGCCGAGACACAGAGGGGGGAGGGGCGGGGGGGGAGTAAAAAATAAATTAACGCGCTGCCCCCACCCCCCCCGGGCAGCGACCCGGCTGGGGGGGGGCGGGGGGCGCCGGACCCCCCGCCTGGCCGGGGGGCGGGGGGGGGGGTATGTACAGAGGGACCCCGTCCGTGCCGGGCGGGGGGGCTGCGGGACCCCCCAGCCCTGCGCCGGGGGGGGGGGGTCCGGCTGCCCGGAGCGGGGGGCGGGGGGGCCGCTGCGGCGCCCGGGGGGTCCCCGCCCCCCCCGGCTCAGTCCTCGGTGATGCCCTTGGCCCGCAGCTCCTCCTGCACCCGGGCCAGGTACGTGGGGTCGGGGTACCCGAACCTGGGGGGCGGGGGGGTCAGCGGGGCCCCCCCTGCCTGGGGGCTGCCCCCCCCCCCGGGCCCCTGCCCCACGGCTCCCCCCGCTGTGCCCCCCCCGCTGTGCCAGAGGGGATCCCCCCCCCCCAAACGCCTCCATCGCCTGTCCCGGGAGCCCCCCCGACCCCCACCCCCCCCCCGACCCCTCTCAACCCTCTAACCGCCCCCCAACCCCCCCAAACCCTCCCAAAAACTCCACTCAATCCCCCCAAACCTCCCCCAACCCCCCCATGACCCCCCAACCCGCCTCAAATCCCCCTCACATCCCCCAAACCCTCCCAACCCCCGATCCTCCCTCAAGTCCCCCCCAAACCCCCTCAAATCCCCCCAAACCTCCCTACCCCCCTCAAACCCCCCAAAACTCCCCCCACCCACCCCTCAAAGCCCCCCCAATCCCCCTCAAACCTCCCCCAAACCCCCTCAGAGCCCTCCAACTCCCTCAACCCCCCTCAAAGCCCCCCCAAACCTCCCTCAGACCCCCCCAGGCCCTCCAAACCACCCCCAACCCCTCCAACCTCCCTCCAACCCCCCCAAACCTCCCTCAAACGCCCCCCAAACTTCCCCAGCCCCCTAAATCTCCACCAACCCACCTCAACCCCCCTCAACCCCCTCCAAACCACCCCCAACCCCCAAACCTCCCTCAAACGCGCCCCAAACTGCCCCCAGCCCCCCCAAACCTCCCCCAACCCCCCTCCAAACTACCCCCAACCCCCCCAAACCTCCCTCAAACCCCCCCCCAAACCTCCCTCAAACTCCCCCCAGCCCCCCCAAACCTCCCCCAACCCACCTCAAACCCCTCCAAACCCCCCCCAACCCCTCCAACCTCCCTCCAACCCCCCCAAACCTCCCTCAAACGCCCCCCAAACTCCCCCCAGCCCCCCTAAACCTCCCCCAACCCACCTCAAACCCCCTCAAACCCCCTGAAACCCCCCCAACCCCCCTCAAACCCCCCTCAAACCCCCCCCAGCCCCCCCCAGCCCCCCGTACAGCTGGGCCCGCCGGTGCAGTTGGTCTTGTGGTGGGATGTCGTTCCAGGTGATGACGTTGGCCCGGCCCGTGGTCATGGAGGTGCCGACGGTGAAGGTGAGACGCTGGGCGAAGGCTTTTCGGAACAGCCCCAGCACCTTGTTGCCCTCGGGGCAGTCGGGCAGGTAGGCGACCCGCGTGGTGCCGGGTACCGCACCCCCGGGTTGGGGTGCTCCACCTGGGGGGAGGGTGGGGTTGGGGGGGTGGTGGTGGGGGGATGGAGGGGGTGGGGGGGCTGGAGGGGACGTGGGGGTGGTCATTGGGGGTGTGTGGGGGGATGGAGGTGAGGTGGGGGAGGCTGGAGGGGAGAGGGGGTGGTCATTGGGGGGCTGGGGGGGGGCTGGAGGCGAGGTGGGGGTGGTCATTGGGGGTGTGGGGGTGGGGATGGAGGCGAGGTGGGGGGGGCTGGAGGGGAGAGGGGGTGGTCATTGGGGGGCTGGGGGGGCTGGAGGGGAGGTGGGGGTGGTCATTGGGGGTGGGGGTGGGGGATGAGGCGAGGTGGGGGAGGCTGGAGGGGAGAGGGGGTGGTCATTGGGGGGCTGGGGGGATGGAGGGGAGGTGGGGTGTCCATGGGGGGTAGGGTGGTCTTTTGGGGGGAAGTGGTGTCCATGGAGGGGGGGGGCGTGATGTCCATGGGGGGGTTGTGATGTCCAGGGGGGGTGTGATGTCCAGGGGGGGTGCAGTGTCCATGGGGGGAGGTTGTGTTGTCCATGGGGGGGGTGATGTCCAGGGGGGTTGTGATGTCCATGGGGGGGGTGTGATGTCCAGGGGGGTTGTGATGTCCAGGGGGGGGTTGTGATGTCCATGGGGGGTGTGATGTCCATGGGGGGTTGTGATGTCCAGGGGGGTTGTGATGTCCATGGGGGGGGTGATGTCCAGGGGGGTTGTGATGTCCATGGGGGTTGTGATGTCCAGGGGTGGGGTTGTGGTGTCCATGGGGGGGGTGTGATGTCCATGGGGGGTGCAATGTCCATGGGGGGGTGTGATGTCCATGGGGGGGGTGATGTCCAGGGGGGTTGTGATGTCCATGGGGGGGGTGTGATGTCCATGGGGGGGTTGTGATGTCCAGGGGGGTTGTGATGTCCAGGGGGGGTTGTGATGTCCATGGGGGGTTGTGATGTCCATGGGGGGGTTGTGATGTCCATGGGGGGGGGGGTGTGATGTCCAGGGGGGGTTGTGATGTCCATGGGGGGTTTGTGATGTCCATGGGGGGTGCACTGTCCACGGGGGGGTGGGTCCGCGCCGCCTCTTACCCCCTGCACGCCGGGCGGGAAGACGTACTGGATGATGATGGTGCCGAACTTCTCGTAGCCGGGCAGGGGCAGCCCCGCGTCGCGCGTCACCAGCATCCGCCCGTTGGGGGGCTGGTTGCCCACCAGCTGCCCGTAGAAGCGGCCGCACATGGGGCAGGCGGTGCGCACCTGCAGCGCCCGCGTGATGCAGGCCTCGCAGAAGGAGTGCCGGCACTTCTCCAGCGTCTTCCTCTGCTGGATCTCCCCCAGGCAGATGGGGCACTGCCGGTCCCCCTCCTCCTCCCCCCCCCCCGCCCCGCGCCAGCGACCCCCCCCGTCCCCCCCCCCACCCCCCCTGCCCCAGCTCTGGGCCCGCGGCCGCCCAGCGCCGCCCCGCCGGCGGGCGCGGGGGGCTCCAGCACGCCCACGCAGCCCACCAGCTCCCCGTGCCGCTGCGCCCTCTTCTTCAGCTCCTTCTCCGTCTCCTTCAGCAGCGCCTTGAGCGCCTTGCGGGCCGGGCAGAGCCCCCCCGGGGCGCCGGGGGGGGGCACGCAGAGCTGCAGCACGTAGATGTCCGAGGTCTCGCCGTCCACCAGGATGCTGACCTTGGTCTCCTCCTTCAGCCGCGCCAGCTTGGCCGGGCTCTCCTTGGTCAGGAAGTCCCAGACCCGCTTGGACACCGTCACCTTGTTTCTTAGTGCCCCCCCCGCAGGCAGCCATCCTGGAGAGCACGAAGGACACTGCCGGGCCGGGGGGGGGAAGGGGGGCGGTGGGCTCACAGTGTCCCCGGGGTGCCCACGCGCCACCCACCCCCCCCCCCACCCCGGGATGAGGTAGGGGGCATGGGCATTGAAAGGGTTAAACCCCCCCCAAAAGGGGGAACATGGGCATTGAAAAGGGTTAAACACACCCACACCCCCCCAAAAGGGGGGCATGGGGATTGAAAGGGTTAAACACACCCCCAAAAGGGGGGGCATGGGCATTGAAAGGGTTAAACACCCCCCTCCCAAAAGGGGGAGTATGGGCACTGAAAGGGTTAAACACCCCCAAAAGGGGAGTATGGGCATTGAAAGGGTTAACACACCCACACCCCCCCCCAAAAAAGGGGGCATGGGGATTGAAAGGGTTAACACCCCCCCCTCAAAAGGGGGGGCTGCAGCTGTGACCCCCTGAGATGGTTTTGGAGTGTCCCCCCCTCACCCACCTCATCCCCCCACCCCAAAGGGGTGTCACAGCTGTGACCCCCTGAGCTTGGTTTGGGGTGTCCCCCCCTCACCCAACTGCCCCCACCCCCCAAATGGGGGTGTCACAGTTGTGACCCCCTGAGCTGGTTTGGGGTGTCCCGTCCCCCCCCAACTGCCCCCCCCCAAATGGGGGTGTCACAGTTGCGACCCTGAGCTGGTTTGGGGTGTCGTGTCCCCACCCCTTACCCAGCTGCCCCCCGCACCCCCCACCCCGGGGAGAGGGAGGAGCAGAGTCTCGCTGTGGGGTGAAGGGGGGGGTCTCCACCCCCAGGGGTGGGGGGCACCCACCTGGTGAGCCCATGGGGGGCAGCACGAGCCGGAGACGCCACCGGATCAGCGGAGCCACGAGCCACGGGGCTGGGGGGCGTGGGGTCACAGGGGGACCCTCAGCATCCCCCCACCCCCCAAAACAGACCCCCCCCCCCGAGGGACCCTGACCCCGGCAGGAGACCCGACAACAACAATGGAAACCCCCCCAGCCCCCCCATGTCCCCAGGAGACCCAACGGACACACAACAAACCCGCCACCCCCAGACCCTCCAGCACCCCAGAACCGAGGGGGGGGCTGCTGTTTACCACCCCCCATGTTGGGGGGTTCCCCACTGCTGGGGGGGTGAGCAGCGAGCAGCTGGTGCCCCCCACCCCCATTACGGGGTCCCACCTGCCCTGGGAGCTTCCTGGGGGAACCCATGGGGGGGGGGGCCAGGGTGGGCCCAGCAACGGGGGGCAGCTGCGGGGGGGGGCAGGATGCTGGGGGGGGCAGGATGCTGGGGGGGGGGGTCAGGCTCTGGGGGGGTTCAGGCTGCGGGGGGGGGGGGTCAGGCTGCGGGGGGTCAGGCTGCGGGGGGTCAGGCTGCGGGGGGGTAGGATGCTGGGGGGGTCAGGCTGCGGGGAACAGGCCCCGGGGGGGGGCGGGGGGGTCAGGCTGTGCGGATGCGGCCCGGGCAGCGGCCGGGGCCCGGGCAAGGCCCGGGGGGGCCCGGAGAGGCCTCGAGGGGCCGGGGGAGGGGGGGGGGGCAGGGATGGCGGCCGGAGGGTGCACCGGGGGTTGGGGGCCGGTGGAGGGGGGGGGTGGGGGGTGGGGGGTGTCTCCGCGTTCGGGGGTCGCGCAGCCGCCGCCGCGGCCCGTTACCGGCTGCCGGGCAGAGGCCGGTACCGCGGGCAGGCCGGGCCCCGCGCCCCCCCCTCCCCGGCTCCCCCCGCTCCCTCCCCCCCCCGCCCTGTCTGCCCCGGACCCACCATCGCCGGGCGGCCGCAGCATCGCGGGGGCGGCGGGGCCGGGGCCGGAGCGGGGCGGCAGCGGCGGCGGCGGCGGCGGGGGGGGCCGGACCCTGCCCGGAGCCGCCGCGCGTCACGTGCCGGCGCGGGGGCGGGGCCGCCATGGTAACGGGGCGGGGACCATGGCAACGAGCGGAGCAGCCGGCCCGGTCGCTATGGGAACGGCGCGTGATGGCGGGGGGCGGGGCCAGAGGGGAGGGGCGGGGCCTGCGGGAACGGGGTGGGGAGCGGAGAAAGGGGCGGGGCCAGCGGGGACGGGCGGCGATTGGTGAAACGGGGCCTGGTGGGCGGGGCCGCGGGAAAGGGGCGGGACTCGGCATGGGGGGCAGCAGAATGGGGGGTCTAAGGGAAGGGGCGGGGCTTAGCGGGGCTGGGGGCGGGGCCTGGAGAAAGGGCGGGACACAGGGCGAGGGGGCGGGGCCCGTGTGGGAGGGGCGTGGCCAGCCGCGCGCAGCCCGCGCTGGGTCCGGGAGGGTTCCCGGGCCCGGGAGGAGCCGGGGGGGTTCCGGGGGGGTCCCGGGGGGTCAGGGGGGGGGAGGGGGGGGTCTCCGCCCCCCGGTCACGCGGCGCAGCCGGGTCCGGTTCAATAATTTATTTCTCAGTACACACGGGGGGGGGGAGGGGCGGGGAGGCCCCTCCAGCGGGGGGGGGGGGGTAACGGGGAGGGGGCTGGGAGCCCCCCGGGGGGTTACACGGGGCCAACCCCCCCTTATCCCCCCCTGCCCCGGGAAGGGGCTCAGCCCTGGGGGCTGCGGGGCGGGGGCGTCTTCGCTGCCCCCTCGGGTCCCATGGGAAGGGGTGAGGGGGTAAGAAACCCCCCCTCCCCCCGCCTCTGGCTCAGAAGGGGAAGGGGCTGTACCCCCCCAACCCCGGGTCACCCCCACAACCAGGGGGGAGAAAGGGGGGCCCCTCACCCTGGGGCAAGTAGTGTTTGATTCCAACCCCCCAGCGTGTGGGGGGGGGCAGAAGGGTCCCAGGACACCCCCTGTTCGATGGGGGGGGGGCCAGGGCCAGACACCCCCTGCGACACCCCCCAAATAAAGTTAAGGCACTTGAGTGGCAAATCCCCACCCGCTGGGGTGGGGGAGCTGCCACGGCGGGGGGGTGGGGAGCAGGGGGGCTCGGGGAGGAGGGGGGGGTGCTGTGCACACCTTGGGGGGGCTCTTGGTCCGGGGGGGGCTGGGGGGCTCCCCCTACGCGAAGATGTTGGTGATGAAGTCGAGGAAGCGCTTGGCGTATTGCTCGGGGTGCACGGTGGAGATCTCTGCCCCTGCCTGGGGGTCAGGGGGGCAACAGAGGGGGGGCAAGAGAGGGGGGCAGGGTCAGACTCAGCCCCCCCCCCCCCAAACCCACCGACCTCCCCAGGACCCACCCCCCCCCAAAACCCCACCCCACACGCATCCCCCCATCCTCCCCTCCCCCTCTGCCCCAACGCTGCTCAAACACCCTCTCCCCCACCCCAAAACAAGGGAGAGGGGGTCCCCCCCCCACCCCCTCCCCATTTTTGGGGTGGGGGGCTCCTCCTCACCCCGTGCTTGACGGTCTTGGCCGCGTGTGCCGCCTTCTTGCGGGCGTCGTACTGGGTGAGGACGTCGATCAGCCCCATGAAATACACCTCCTGCCGGGGGGCAGCTGCAGGCAGGGGGCACGGGGTGGGGGGGTTACACCAGCCCCGGGGGTGCCCCCACCCCCAAATCCCCCCCCAGCCCCCCCGCTCACCCTCGGTGCCGCGCAGGGCGTAGACGTCGACGTGGGGGTCGAAGTCGCCGGGGCCGAGGGGCCGGTGGGAGTTGAGGCAGCTGCCGATGCCCTCGGGGGACGTCCCGTAGCAGCCGGCCAGCCCCCCCTCATCGCCCCCCACGCCTTCCTCCTCCTCCACATCCTCCTCCTCCTCCTGCTCCGCCCGCCCCACCTCGTGGATGCCCAGCAGCAGGCTGTAGTCCATGATCTTCAGCTGCACCAGGAACTGGGGGGGACACACAGACACACAGACAGACAGACAAGAAGTCACTTGGGGTGGGGGGCAGAGGGGGGGATGGGGGGCACTCTGGTGGCTCTGGGGAGGTGCAGACCCCCCCTAGCCCTAGGCACGGCTCCCAGGGGAGGGCAGCCCCCCCCCACTCACCCACCTCCACGTCCCTCTTGAGCTTCTCCATGAAGTCCCTCTGGGCCTCCTCCCCCACGAAGACCCTCTCGCCCTTGTTCAGGAAGTCCACGTCCTTCAGGGTGGGCAGCTCCTTGCCCTGAGGGGAGGGGGTACACGTGGGGCAGCCCCTTCCCCCCCCAAAAAAGACAATCTGGTAGCTGGGGGGGGGCAGGGAACAGCCAGGGAACCCCCAGGATGAAGGGGTCTCCCCCAAAGCCCTCGGGTCTCCTGCACCAGCCCCCCCACTCCGTTAACGAGCCATCGTTAGGGGTGGGTAATGAGCTGTCATTATTGGGAAGGGGGGGGCAGAAGGAAGCCTGGAGACACCCCCCCACCTCCTCCAGCCTTGGGGAGGGGGCACAGCACCCCCACCCCACCCCAATACCTTCTCCTTGTCACTGGCCTCGCGAGACACCAGGGAGCCCTGCGAGGGGAGCGGAGCTGTGAGGCAACGGGGGGGGGGGCTGCACCCCCCTAGGGGGACGGCCCTGGGGTTGGGGGCCACGCCCCCCCCTCCAGCCCCCCCTGTTACCTTCAGGTCGTACTTCCTGTGCACGGGGAGCCGGTGGTTGAAGACGTTCCTCATCACCAGCAGGTAGGTGTCCTCGCTGTCCACGCTCACCCGGTACATGCCCAGGAACCGCGGCAGCAGGGTGCTGCCATGGCACTGCACCACGTACTGGGGAGGGGGAAACACCATGCCAGGCCTGGAGAAACCAGGGGGGGGCATCCCCCGGCCTGCAGCCCCCTCCCCAGCCTCCCTGTACCTGGTGGTAGTGGGACAGGAGCCCGTGGACGTCGGCCACGTCCTCGCTCGACAGCTCCTTCACCACCAAGGTGCGGTCGGAGGAGAGCAGCAGCCGGCGGTCGCTGCCCTCCCAGTGCGGGGGGCTGCGTGTCAGCGACACCTGGGGCAGGTGGGGGGCAGCTGAGGGGGGGCACGGGGCTGGGAAGGGGGGGTGGGAGGCGGGGGGGGCTCCCCAAAGTGCCCCCTCACCTGGTAGTCCTGGTCGTCGATGCCGAAGCGCTCGCGGAGGTTGCGGAACACCTGGGGACAGTACTCCTTGAACTTGAAGTGGCTGGGCAGGTTCTCCCTGGGGGGGTGGGGGGCACAGGGGTCTCAGGTCTGGCTCCGTGCTGGGGAGGGGTGTCTGTCTGTCTGTCCTGTCACATCCCAGCCATCCTATCCCATCCCATCCATCCTGACCCATCCTGTCCTGTCCCGTCCCATCCCACCCTGTCCTGTCATGTCCCATCCCATCCCATCCCACCCTGTCTGTCCTGTCACGTCCCAGCCATCCCATCCCATCCATCCTGACCCATCCTGTCCCATCTGTCCTGTCCCACCCTGTCTATCCCATCCCACCCCATCTCATCCATCTGTCCTGTCCCTCTGTCCCATCCCATCTCATCCCATCTCATCCCACCCTGTCTGCCCTGTCCTATCCCACCAATCCTGACCCATCCTGTCCCACCCTGTCCATCCCACCCTCTCTGTCCTCTCCCATCCCATCCCATCCTACCCTGTCTGCCCTGTCCTACCCCACCAATCCTGACCCTTCCTGTCCCACCCTGTTCATCCCACCCTCTCTGTCCTGTCCCATCCATCCCATCCCATCCCATCCCACCGCACCCTGTCTGTCCTGTCCCATCCCATCCCATTCTGTCCATCCCACCCCACCCTGTCTGTCCTGTCCTGTCCCATCCCATTCTGTCTGTCCCATCCCATCCCACCCTGTCTGTCCCATCCCACCCCACCCCACCCTGTCTGTCCGTCCCCCCGTCCTCTCACCGGTTGAACAGGTGGTTGTTGACCTTGATTTTGGAGCTGGCTTTGAAGTCGTCGGGCAGCAGCATGACGGGCAGCGGGACCTGGCTCAGCTCGCTGATCTGGGGCGGGGCGGGGGTGTGTGTGTGTGTGTGTGTCGGGTCCCGCAACGGCCGCCCCCGGGCCCCGTTATCCCCCCCCACCCCCCGCCCCGCCCCCGGCCCCTCCAACGGGGCGAGCGCTTAACGGGTCCCGACGGCTGCTGCGGGGGACGGGGGGGGGAGGCCGGGGGGTGTCGGGCCCGCGGCCCCGCGGCCCCGCCCGCGCCCTGCGGAGGCCGGTCCCGGTCCCGGCCTCACCTGGTGGTTGACGCCCCAGGCCAGGACGGCCGAGAGCGGGTCAGCGGCCCGCGGCACCTTCACCCGCTGCGGCACGAAGCGTTTCTGCTTCTTCTTGGTCTTGGTGCGCGGCGCCGCGGGACCGGGCCCGGGCCCAGGCCCCGCCGCCGCCATGGCCGCCGCTTCCGCCCGGACCCCGCTGCCCACTTCCGCCCGCACCCGCCGCGGCGCCGGAAGCCGGAACTGCCCCACCGGAAGAAGGGCAGCCGCTCACTCCCGCGCATGCGCTTTCCCCCGGCTCTCCCCGCCCGTCCCCTAGAGCGTGTGAAGTGTCGAGCGCTCCGCTAGGGGGCGCCCTTCCCACCACCCCCACCCCCCCCGCGGGGAAACTGAGGCGCGGACACGGCGGCGGCGGCGGCCCCGCCCCCTCCGCACCAGGCCCCGCCCCCTCCGCCCCGGCCCCGCCCCCTCCGCACCCGACCCCGCCCCCTCCGCCCCGGCCACGCCCCCTTCGCACCCGGCCACGCCCCCTCCGCCCCCCCGCCCCCTCTCGACCCCCCCCCGCCCCTCCCGGCCCCTCCCGACCCCCCCCCGGCTCCCCGACCCCCCCCAGGCTCCGTTCAGCGTCTCTGGACTTTATTGAGCCGCTCCCAGGGCCGCTGGGGCGGGACATGCAGCGCTTGGGGGGGGGGGCACAGCCGAGGTGCCAAGCGACGGGCGGGGGGGGGGGCACGGAGAGGGGGGGCTGCCCCCTGCTTTGGGGGGGACAATCCCCCCCCCTCCCCTTTCTGGGGCTGCCCCCCGGGGAGGGGGTGTGTGCAAGGAAGGGGGGGGGCTGCCTCTGGCTTTGGGGGGGGACAATCCCCCCCCCGCTCCCCCCTTTCTGGGTGGGGCTGCCCCCCCCGGTGGGTTTGGGAGGGGGGCGGGGGGGGCAGCAGACATTGCTCCGGGTATCGGCTTAAGGCATCTCGAAGCGGACCCCGGGCGGCACCCCACGCCCCCCGCCGGGACCCCCCCAGTCCCTACGCCCCCCCTGTTTCCCCCCCCCAAACCCCCCCCGGAGGATGGGGGATCCGGGGGGGCCCGGGGGGGGCGGGACGAGCGTGGCGGCGAGCACAGGACACGGAGGGGACACCGGGACATGCGAGCGCAGACGGGCCCTGCGGGACCTGCGGGGGCACACGCGGGGTTCGGGGGGGCCACACACCCCCCACACCCCTCCCCCACCCCCCAGGGGGCTGGGGAGGCACAGGGAGGGGATGGGGGAGTTTTGGGGGGGGGCATCCAAAGGATGCGGGGGTGGTCCCAAGGGGGTGGGGGCAGGAGGGACCCAAAGGATGGGGTGGGGGGTGTGGCGTGGGGGTCTCCAGGGGATCCCTCAGGTGACGCGGGGGCACCAGAGGAATTTGGGGGAGGGGTCCTGGTACCTGGCGGGGGGTCTGGGGGGGGGCATTAGCTGGCTGCCGTCTCCTGGCGCAGGGGGAAGAGCTTGGATTGCTCCTCGGCCTCACAGGCACAGGACAGGTCACTCCTGGGGGGGACACGGGGGTCAGGGGGGGCCTGAGCCCCCCTCCCAACCCCCCAACCCCCCCATGCAGCCCCCCAGCCCCCCCAGCCCCCCGGTACCTGTTATCATTGATGTCTGTCACGTTCCCTGCAAGGAAGAGCAGCAGCTCTGGGGGGGGGGCACGGGGACCCTCCCCAAGCCCCCACTCCACAACCGGGGTGACCCCCCCAAACACCCCACCCCCCACCAGGCGCCCCCCCCTCACCATTATCCACGTTGAGCTGCTGGTAGGTGTCCGGGGGGCTGCTGGAGAGCGTGGTGGGGCCGCTGGCAAAGCTGAGGGGGGGACACGAGGATGGGGGGGACACAGGGAGAGACCCCCCATCCCTGCCGCCCCCGAGCCCCCCAGCATCCCCCTGCCCCCCCATCCCTGCCCCCCCCAGCCCCCTCCCTCCCCTGAGCACCCCCCTGCGCTCCCACATCCCTGAGTCCCCCCCCATCCCCTCAGCATCCCCCTGCCCCCCCATCCCTGTACCCCCCCATCCCTGCCCCCCCATCCCCCTCAGCATCCCCCTGCCCCCCCAGCCCCCCCCCTCCCCTGAGCATCCCCCTGCGCTCCCACATCCCTGAGTCCCCCCCCATCCCCTCAGCATCCCCCTGCCCCCCCGTGTCCCCCGCCCTCCCCCGGCCCCCCCCCCGCACTCACAGGCCCTGGGGGGTGGGTCCGGGCAGGGGGCCCCCCCCGGGGTACCCCTGGAAGAGGCTGTTGGTGTAGCTGAGCCCGGTGGGTGACGCCGCCGGCACCTGTCCCGGCCGCACGGGCTTGGCTGGGGGGGGGAACAGGGGGGGCTGGGGGGCGCTGCCTGGCACAGGCACCCCCAGAGCCCCCTTCCCGCCCCTGCCCCCCACACCCTGTGTGTCCCCCAGGCCCCTTCCCTGCCCCCCACACCCCCCGTGCCCCCCAGATCCCGCCTCCAGCCTCCTTCCCGGCCCTCAACCCCCCCCCGTGTCCCTCTTCAGATCCCCCAACCCCCCCGTGTCCCCCCAGGGACCCTTCCCCGCCCCGCAGGCCCCGCCCCCGTCCGCAGGCCACGCCCCCTTCGGCCACGCCCCCTTCGGCCCCGCCCGTGCCGCTGTGCGCGCTGTGCAGCCCCGCCCAACAGGCCCCGCCCCTCCCCTCAGGCCCCGCCCCTGCTCATCAGGCCCCGCCTCTTAGGCCCCGCCCGTACCGCTGCGCGCGCGGTGCAGCCCCGCCCAACAGGTCCCGCCCCTCCCATTGGCCCCGCCCCTGTTCATCAGGCCCCGCCCCGTGGCCCCGCCCGTACCGCTGTGCGGCCCCGCTCCTTAGCCCCTTGTCCCCGCCCCTTGTCCCCGGCCCCGCCCCCCGGCCCCGGCCCCGCCCCGGCCGTACCGCTGTGCGCGCTGTGCGGCCCCGCCCCCTGCCCCGCCCCCCCCGCCCGTACCGATGTGCGCGCTGTGCGCGCGGCGCGCCCCGCCCCTGCTGCGCACGGCCTCGCGGATCCGCTCCACCTCCTGCTGGTAGCGGCGCTTGTCCAGGCGCGCGCCCTCCTTGGCGTCCCTCAGCGCGGCCTCCAGCGCCTGCACGCGCCCAGCCGTAGCGCGCAGCCGCTTCTCCAGCTTCGGAAGCTCGCAGCGCAGGTCTGCATTGTCACGGACCAGCTGCGGGCCCGCCTCAGCCGGGGCACCGGGACCCCAGCACGGCCCCCCGCACCGCCAGCCCCCCGCCGGGACCGGGACACGGCCCCCCGACCCAGCCCCCGCACCGCCATCCCCCCCCAGCGCGGGGCTGCATTGTCACGGACCAGCTGCGGGCCCGCCTCAGCCGGGGCATCGGCACCGGGACCCCGCCGGGACCCCCGACCCCCGCCGGGACCGGCACCGGGACCCAGCGCCCTGACCCCCCGCCGGGACCCCCGACCCCCCGCCGGGACCGGCACCCGGACCCCGACCGCACACCGGAGCCCCGGCACCGCCCCCCCAACCCGGCCCCGGCCCCGGCCCCGCGCCGCCCCTCAACCCGCTCCCAGCACCCGCACCGGGCGGCACCGGCCCCCCGGTCACACCGGGGCGGAGCTGAACCCCCCGGGTGCAGAGAGGGGGGTGCAGCAGCGGGGGGCTGGGGGCTCCGGGGTGGGGTGTCCGGCACAGCCCCTGGTTTGGGGTGTCTGGCACAGCCCCTGTTTCGGGGTACCAGGCACAGCCCCGGTTTGGGGTCCCAGGCACAGCCCCTGTTTTGGGGTGCCAGGCACAGCCCCTGTTTTGGGGTACCAGGCACAGCCCCTGGTTTGGGGTCCCGGGCACAGCCCCTGGTTTGGGGTACCAGGCACAGCCCCTGGTTTGGGGTCCCGGGCACAGCCCCTGTTTTGGGGTACCAGGCACAGCCCCTGGTTTGGGATCCCGGGCACAGCCCTGTTTCGGGGTACCAGGCACAGCCCTGGTTTGGGGTGCCGGGCACAGCGCTGTTTTGGGGGGCCCTGCCCACCTGTTTGTGAACCTTTGTAAGCTGCTCCAGGTTGTTCTCAAGAAAGGAAATCTTCTGCTTCTGGGAGTGCAGCCCCCCGCTGTCCTCAGGCTCCAGCTCTGCGCTCTGCGGGGGGCACAGCTGCAGAGACCCCCAAACCCCCCCCCAGCACCCCCAAACCACCCACAGCCCCACAGCACCCCCAACCCCCCCCCAGCACCCCCAAACCACCCACAGCCCCACAGCACCCCCACAGCACCCCCAACCCCCCCACAGCACCCCCACAGGATCCCCCAAACCACCCACAGTACCCCCAAACCACCCACAGCACCCCAAACCACCCACAGTACCCCCAAACCACCCACAGCACCCCCAAACCCCCCACAGCCCCACAGCACCCCCACAGCACCCCAAACCCCCCACAGCACCCCCAAACCCCCCACAGCACCCACACAGGATCCCCCAAACCACCCACAGTACCCCCAAACCACCCACAGCCCCACAGCACCCCCACAACACCCCCAAACCACCCACAGCACCCCCAAACCCCCCACAGCCCCACAGCATCCCCAAACGCCCCCAGCAGCCCCAACCCCCCCCCCCAGCACCCCCAAATCCCCCACCTCTGCACTCTGCAGGGGTCGTACCCCCACTTTCACCTGCCCCCCCCCCTTTTCCCCTGCCCGTTGCCCCCCCCTCACTTTCTTGACTCGAGTTGTGACGTCTTGAACAAACAGCTTGCGCAGGTTGTGGAGGGTCTGGAGTTCACGGGCCTGGGGGGGCACAGGGCGTGAGGAGGGGGCACTGGGACCCCCCCCAAAACACACACCCCCCCCCCCCAGACACCCCACCTACCACGGTCTCCTCCAGCCCCTTGAGGTCCTGCTTGGACTGCTCGTGGCGCTCATAGAGAAGCCTGGGGGGAGATGGGGGGGTCACCCCAAGGCAGGGCCGGGGGGGTCACCCCAAGGCTGGGCTGGGGGGGTCACCCCAAGGCAGGGCCGGGGGGGTCACCCCAAGGCTGGGAAGATGTTTGGGGGATTGGGGGGGGCACAAGGATGTTATGGGGGGAGGGGGATGCTGAGGGTGCCTGTGGGCTTGGAGGGGCCTCAGGGAAAGACCCCTGTGGGCTCTCTGAGGGAGTCCTGGGGGGGTCCTGGTAATGGGGGGGGGGTCCTTGGGTGATGAGGGGGTGCTGGGGGGTCCTGAGGTTGTCGAGGGGGGCAGCTCTGGGGGTTACTGGGACTCCCCCCGTGGAGGGGGATGCTGTGGCTCTGGGGGTCCCAGGGGCGGGGTTGGGGTGTGGGGGTTGGGGTGTGTGGGGGGTTGGTGTGTAAGGGGGGGTGTGGGGTGGTAGGGGGGTGCGGGGTGGGGTGTAGTTGGGGTGGGGGGGGGTGGGGGGGTTGTGGGGGTCTCACGTGAGCTCCTGCAGCCGCGCGGCCTTGGCGCGCTCCTCGCCCCGCAGCGCCTCGTGCTCCGCGCGCAGCTTCTCCAGCTCCAGCTCCAGCTTCTGGTTCAGGCTGCGGGACAGACAGACAGACAGTGAGAGGACGGACAGACGACCCCAGGAGGGGACCGTGTCCGTGTCCCCCCAGCCGGGGCGGCCCAGGGGAGGGTGGGCAGGGGGCTGGGGCTGGGTGGGGGCAGCGGGTGGGGATGGGGATGGGCTTAGGGCTGGGGTCAGGGTCAGGGTCAGGAATGGGGTCAGGCTCAGGCTCCTGAGTTGGGGTTGGGGTCTCAGGGCTGGGGGCTCAGGGCTGGGCTGGGGGCTCAGGGTGGGGCTCAGGGCTGGGCTGGGGGCTGGGGGCTGGGGGCTGTCCCAGGCCCCACCACTCACTCCCGCAGCTCGTCGATGGTTTTCTGCCGCTCGTTGACCTCGTCCCGCAGCCGCGCCAGCTGCTTGTGCTGCGCCTCCCGCTGGGTCTCCAGCTGCCGCTCCAGCGCCCGCTGCGCCCCCGCCTCAGCACGGGCCCCCCGCGCCCACCCTGACCCCCCCAGGGCCCCCCGCGCCCAGCCCGGCCCCCCCAGGGACCCCAGCACCCACCCTGACCCCCCCAGGGACCCCCGCGCCCACCCTGACCCCCCCAGGGCCTCCCGCGCCCAGCCCGACCCCCCCAGGGCCTCCCACACCCAGCCTGGCCACCCCAGGGACCCCCACACCCCCACAAGCCCCCAGGGACCCCCGCACCTCCCAGGGACCCCCAGGACCCACCCTGACCCCCCCGGGACCCCAGCACCCAGCCCGGCCCCACAGGGACCCCCCACACCCGCCCAAACCCCTAGGGACCCCCGCACTTCCCAGGGACCCCCAGCACCCACCCTGACCCCCCAGGGACCCTCCACACCAACCCTGACCCACCAGGAACCCCAGAACCCACCCTGACCCCTCAGGCACCCCCAGCACCCACCCCAGCCCCCCAGGGACCCCAGCACCCCCCAGGGACCCCCCATGCCCCTCTCACCTTGACCTCGTCGCTGTCCTGGGTCTCATCCTGCTCCCTCTCCTTCTGGGCCACCCCCTCTGTGAGTGGGGGTTTGTGTTGGGAGACAAGGCAGGGACACCCCCTGCCAGCCCCCCGAGCCCCACTGTGACCCCCCTGAGCCCCCCCAGACCCCCCCCCCGAGCCCCCCGCGCACCCTGGGCCTGCAGCCGGGCCAGCTCCTCGCTCAGGGCGTCGTGGGACTCCTCCAGGTGCCGCTTCTTCAGCTCCACCGTCTGCATGTACTCGGTCAGCGAGCGGATCTTCGCCTCGTGCTGCGGGACCAGCCTGAGCCACGGACACGCCGGGGGACACGCCACCCCCCCCACCGCTGGGCCCGGGGACACCAACCCCCAGGGACACAACCCGGGGACACCAAACCCTGGGGACACCAACCTTGGGACCTCCAACCCCTGGGACCCCCAACCTTGGGGCCACCAACCTTGGGACCTCCAACCCCTGGGATGGCCAACCCTGGGGCCACCAGCTTTGCAGCCACCAAGTCTTGGGGCCACCAACCCCAGGGCCACCAACCCAGGGACCACCAACCCAGGGATGACCCAACCTTGAGGCCACCAAACCCTGGGACCACCAACCACAGGGTCACCAAACCTGGGGCCACCAAGCATGGGGATGACCAACCCTGGGGCCACCAAACCCTGGGACTATGAACCCAGGGACCACCAAACCTGGGGACCATCAACCTTGGGACCTCTAACCCTCGGACCACCGACCCTGGGGCCACCAAACCCTGGGACAACCAACCTGGGGGCCACCAAGCCCTGAGACCACCAACCTGGGGACCACCAACTCTGGGGCAGCCAACCACAGGGTCACCAACCTTGAGGCCACCACACCCTGGGACCAGCAACCATGGGGCCACCAAGACTTAAACCCTGGGGCCACCAACCTTGGGGCCACCAAACCCTGAGACCACCAACCCTGGGGACCACCAAGCTTGGGATAACCAACCATGGGGCCACCAACCCAGGACAACCAACCTGGGGACCATCAACCCTGGGGACACCAAACCTTGGGACAACCAACCTGGGGACACCAACCTTGGGACAACCAACCTGGGGACACCAACCTTGGGACAACCAACCTTGGGGCCACCAAACCCTGAGACCACCAACCCTGGGACCACCAACCCCAGGACCACCAACCCCGTGGCCACCAACGCTGCCCCCGCACAGGAGCGCGGTGGCCCCGCGGCGCGTGCCCAGCGCACCTGGGAGATGAGGAGCTGGCAGGAGGACAGCTCGCGCCCCGTCACCTCCATCTTGCGGTGACACTCCACCTGCAGGTTCTCCAGCTGCCGGCACCGCTTCACCACCGACTTCACCTCCGACTTGATCTTGCTGATGTAGAGCCGGGCGACCGTGAACTCCTCCTCGATGGCCCCGCTCACCTCCACCGGCTGGGCGAGGGCACAGGGCACGGGTGGGCACGGAGCAGGGGTGGGCACGGAGCAGGGGTGGGCACAGGGCAGGGGTGGGCACGGAGCAGGGGAGGGCACAGGGCACAGGTGGGCACGGAGCAGGGGTGGGCACAGGGCAGGGGTGGGCAAGGAGCAGGGGAGGGCAGGGAACAGGGGTGGGCAGGGAGCAGGGGTGGGCACGGAGCAAGGGTGTGCACGGAGCAGGGGTGGGCACAGGGCAGGGGTGGGCATGGAGCAGGGGTGGGCACAGGGCACGGGTGGGCATGGAGCAGGGGAGGGCAGGGAACAGGGGTGGGCACAGGGCAGGGGTGGGCATGGAGCAGGGGTGGGCATGGAGCACGTGAGGGCACGGAGCAGGGGTGGGCACGGAGCAGGGGTGAACATGGCACATGCACTAACATGGCACACAGGGGAGCGTGGCACACACATGACTGCAGCACACGTGTGAGTGGCATGTGGGTGAGCACAGAGCACGGGTGAACATGGCACGGGGGGAGCATGACACACGCATGGACACGGCACACGGGTGAGTGTGGCACAGGGGTGACTGTGGCACAGGGGTGAACATGGCACACGGGTGACCGTGGCACACAGGTGAGTGTGGCACAGGGATGAGTGTGGCACAGGGGTGACCAGCGTGGCACAGGGGTGACCGGCGTGGCGCGACGCGGCGTGGGCAGCGCGTGGGGCAGGCACGGCCGCGTGCCCGCGGGGCGGGGGCTGCCCCTCACCAGCTTGATCTCGCCGTTGCCCACGATGAGGCTGAACTCGCTCAGGTCCTTCATCAGCCCGTTGAGCACCTCGGCCGCCCGCTTGCGCTGCTGCCCCCCCAGCTCCCGCACCCGCTGCAGCTCCGTCTCCAGGGACAGCGTCGTCGCCTGGCGGCACCCCACTGCTTGGCACCCCCAGGACCCTCGGCCGCCCACCGGCATCCCCCAGCAGCCCCTGGCACCCCAGAGCCCCCAACACACCCTGAACCTCCCTGGCACCCCCTCATCACCTCACCTGGCACCCTCCCGGCACCCCCAGACCCCCCCAGCACCCCAGGCACCTCCTCATCACCTCACCTCTCAGTCCCTCAGCACCCCCAGCACCACCCCCAGACCCCCCACCACCCCATGCACCTCCCTGGCACCCCCCCCAGCACCCCTCTGGCACCCCTCTTGCACCCCCTGGCACCCCCAGGCCCCCCACACTCCCTGCACCACCCCAGCATCCCCCCAGCACCCCCTACATCCCCCTGGCACCCCCCCTTGCACCCCCATCCCCTGCCCCCCCACCCCCACCCCCTCCACCGCCCCCATCCCCATTCCCAGGCCCCGTCCCTGGGGTGCTGCCGGGGGTCCCATTCAACCCCTGGCGTGGGGATCCCACCCACCAGCTGGGAGAGGGGGGGTGTGGTGGTCCCCGTGGGGTACCCCCGGGGTGTGTGGGGGGGGTCGGGGGGGTCACCTCGGTGCGGGCCAGCTCGTCGGCCAGGCGGCGGTTGTGGCGTCCGGTGTCCTCGGCCTCCTGGGCCTTGCGGTCGTAGCTGCGCGCCAGCTCCTCCAGCGCCGCCAGCACCTCGGCCACCTCGGCCCGGGCGGCACCGTGCTCGGCCCGCAGAGCCGCCAGCTCCCGCCGGGCCGCGTCCCCACCTCCCCGCGCCGCCGCCAGCACCTGCCGGCGTCAGGGGTCCCCATGGGTCCCAAGGGACCAAGGTGGGGTCATCCCAGGGGTCATCCCAGGGGAAGGGGCCCAAAAGCGGCTCTGGAGGTCAGGGTGGGGGGTCCCTAAGGGGTCTCAAGGGGCCAAGGTGGGGTAACCCCAGGGGAAGGGGCCCGAAGGGATCCTGGGGGTCAGGGTGGGGGGTCTCCAGTGGGTCCCAAGGGGCCAAGGTGGGGGAATCCCAGGGAATTTGATTGGGAAGGGGCCCCAAAGGGGCTCTGGGGGTCAGGGTCCCCATGGGTCCCAAGGGACCAAGGTGGGGTCATCCCAGGGGAAGGGGCCCAAAGGGGGATTCTGGGGGTCGGGGTGGGGGTCTCGGAGAGGTTCCAATAGGGTTGTGGTTGAGGAGAGTCTCAGGGGTCTTGGGGGTCTGAGGGTGGAGGGACCAAGTGATGAGGGTGGGCATCCCAGAGGGTCCTGAGGGGTCTGGGGAGGAGGGTCCCAGGGGGATGAGTGTGGGGTCCCAGGGGGGTGAGGTGATGGGGTCAGCCAGAGATGGGGGGACGTGCGGGCTGGGGGTGTCGGGGGGGTCAGGGAACCCCTCACCTCCTCCTGGTCCAGCATCTGCTGCTTCAGCTTCTCCATGATTTGGCTCTGCTGGTTGATCTCGTCATCCTGGGGGGGGACACGAGGGTCACCTGGGGGGGTCCTGGGGGCTGCCAGGGGCTCTTGGGGGATGCTGGGAGGACTGGGAGGTCTCCAAGGGTTCTGGGTAGTCTCAGGGGTCCTGGGGGTGAGGGGTTCCCGGCGGGTCTAGAGGGTTCTTTGGGGGGGTCCCCAAGATGGGTGGCGAGGGGTCGGGGGGGGATTTTGGGGGGGTCTGGGGAGGGGTCTGGGGGGGAGTTGGGGGGGGGTCTGGGGTGGTCTGTGGAGGGGTCTGGAGATGGTCTGGGGGAGTTTGGGGGGGTCTGGGGAGGGGTCTGAGGGGGGTTGTGGGGGGGGTTGGGGGGGTTGGGAGGGTCTGGGGGGTGTCTGGGGAGGGGTCTGGGGAGGGGTCTGGAGGGGGTTTGGGGGAGGGTTTGTGGGGGGGTCTGGGGGGTGTCTGGGGGGGGTCTGGAGGGGCTTTGGGGGAGGGTTTGGGGGAGGGTTTGTGGGGGCGTCTGGGGGGGGTTGGGGGGGGTCTGGGGGGTGTCTGGGGGGGCTCTGGGGGCTCCCCCCACCTTGTCATCCAGCTGCTTGTAGAGCTTGCGGATCTCCTCCTCGTACTTGCGCCGCTCCTCGTCGGAGATGTGGATGACGATGGAGGAGCTGTTGTCGTTCAGGGGGGTGTCGCCCAGGGGGCCCGTCCCCAGCCCCTCGCCCAGCCCCTCGCCAGGCCCGGCCTGCGCTTCGGCCCCACTCAGCTGCTCGGTCTCGGGCACGGCCTCCCCTGCGGACCCAGCCTCAGTTTCCCCACCCGCTGCTGCCTGGGGGGGGGTGATGGGGGGGGTGATGAACAGTGTGGGGGGGTGGTCCCCAGGCCCGGGGGGGGTCTCACCGCTCCGCCAGCGGCTCAGCTCGGCCTCCAGCTTGGCGATGGTGTCCTTCAGGGCCTTGTTCTTCTCCTTCTCCTTCTCGTACTTCTTCTTCCACTGCTCGGCCGTCAGCTCCAGGTTCACCGACGCCGTGTTCTTGATGGTCTTGGCCCTGCCCAGGTTTGGGGGGGGGTCAGAGCACACCCCCCCCCTCAGCCAGGACCCCCCATCGCTGCCCCTGTGCAGGCAGCATCCCCCAGGGACCCCTCTGAGGTGCCCCCCATGGCAACCCCCATCCTGGGGCCTCAGCCCCCCCCCCCCCTGCCCTCACAGGGTCCTGGATGCAGCCCCCCCACTCCTCCCAGGGGGAATATTGGGGGGAGGGGGTGTCATGGTGGCCTGACGGGGTGTGGGGGTGCTGCTGGGGTGCTGCTGGGTGTGGTTTGGTTGTAAACAGTGTGTGGGGTGAAGTTGGGGGGCGATGGGTCCGTAGGATGGTGCTGGGGTGCAGCTGGGGTGTGATGGGTCCCTGGGGTGCAGCTGGGGTGCAGTTGGGGCTCAATGGATCCCTGGGGTGCAGTTGGGGCATAGTTGGGGTGCAGCTGGGGTGTGATGGGTCCCTGGGGTGCAGTTGGGATGCAGTTGGGACACAGTTGGGGTGTGATGGGTCCCTGGGGTGCAGCTGGGGTGCAGTTGGGGGTGTGATGGGTCCATGGGGTGCAGTTGGGGTGCAGTTGGGGCTCAATGGATCCCTGGGGTGCAGTTGGGGCATAGTTGGGGTGCAGTTGGGGGTGTGATGGATCCCTGGGGTGCAGCTGGGGTGCAGTTGGGGGGCGATGGGTCCCTGGGGTGCAGTTGGGGTGTGATGGGTCCCTGGGGTGCAGCTGGGACACAGTTGGGGTGCGATGGCTCCACAGGGTGCAGCTGGGGCGCAGTTTGGGCGCAGCCCCCCCCAGCCCCCCAGCCCCCCGCCCACCTCTGCCCGAACATGAGGGTGGACTTGGTCTCGGCGTCGTTGTAGCTGGAGGGGGAGCAGCAGATGAACATGGTGGTCCGGCAGTTGCCGCCCAGCGAGTCCTGCAGGATCCGCGTCATCTTGCTGTCCCGGTAGGGCACGTAGGCTTTCTGGGGGGGGGAGCAAAGGGGGGGCTGTGTGTGTGTCCCCCCCGGCCCCGGGGGCCCGGCGGGCGGGGGGACACGGGGGGTCCCTCACCGTGCCCTCGGCCAGCGCGGAGATGACGTTGCCCAGCGCGGACAGAGACTTGTTGATGTTCTTGGCCTCGTCCAGCACGGCCCCCTCAGCCCCCGTCTTGCTGACCTGGGGGGGTGGGCAGCTCACAGACCCCCCCCAAGAGAGGGACCCCTACCCCAGGGACCCCTTCCCCAGGGATTCCCCACCCTGCCGACATCCACAGCCCAGGGACCCCCCCAAGGATCCCCGAACCCAGTGATGCCACCAACCAGTAGAGCCCCAGAGACCCCTCAGCCCAGGGACCCCCACCCCAGCCTGGACCCCCCCAACCCCCGTCTCCCCCTTCCCACCCTCCCAGAGTCCCCCCCCCAGGAACATCCTCCGCCCAGGTCCCCCCAGAGACACCCCCCACCCCGCAACCCCCCCAGACCCCCCCCAGCCCCCCGCACAGACCCGGGGGGCCCCAGCCCCGGGCCCCCCCCCACCTTCTCACTCCCGGCCAGGTCGACCAGGTAGAGTTTCCCGCTCAGCTTCTGCTCCGTCTCCACGTTCTCCTGCTTGATGTTGATGAGGAAGATGCTGTGGCTGCGGGAGCTGTGCTCGTTCATGTCTGCGGGCAGGGCACAGGCTGCACACCCGCGCCGCACGGACCCCCAGACCCCCCCCAGCACCACAGGGACCCCCCGGCATCCCCAGACCCCCCCGGCACCACAGAGACCCCCCAGCACCACAGGGACCCCCAGACCCCCCCCCAGCACCACAGGGACCCCCCCAGCACCACAGGGACCCCCCCAGCACCCCCAGACCCCCCGGCACCACAGGGACCCCACAGACCCCCCCCCAGCACCCCAGTGACTCCCCGGCACCACAGGGATCCCCCGGCACCACAGGGAACCCCCTGGCACCACAGGGAACCCCAGACCCCCCCGGCACCACAGGGACCCCCTGGCACCACAGGGACCCCCCAGCACCCCCGGGACCCCCCCAGCACCACAGGGACCCCCCCAGCACCGCAGGGACCCCCACAGACAACCCCAAACACCACAGGGACCCCCCAGCACCACAGGGACCCCACAGACCCCCCCCCAGCACCCCAGTGACTCCCCGGCACCACAGGGACCCCCCGGCACCACAGGGAACCCCCCGGCACCACAGGGACCCCACAGACTCCCCCCCAGCACCACGGGGACCCCCCAGCACCAAAGGGACCCCCCCAGACTCCCCCGGCACCACAGGGACCCCCCCCCCCGCACCACAGGGACTCCCCAGACCCCCCCAGCACTACAGGGACCCCCCAGCACCACAGGACCCCCCGGCACCACAGGGAACCCCCCAGACCCCCTCGGCACCACAGGGACCCCCCCAGCACCACAGGGACCCCCAGACCCCCCCAGCACCACAGGGACCCCCACAGACCCCCCCAGCACTATAGGGACCCCCCAGCACGTCAAGGACCCCCCAGATCCCCCCAGCACCACAGGACCCCCCAGACCTCCCCAGCCCCCCAGGGACCCCCCCAGGCCCCCCCCCCAGCACCCCAGACCTGCCCCCAGCCCCCCAGGGACCCCCCAGATCCCCCCCAGCCCCCCAGGGACCCCCCAGCCCCCCCCAGCCCCCCAGGACCCCCAGCCCCCCCAGCCCCGCTGCTCACTGGTGACGGCCACGTGCCGGTTGGATTTCCCCTCGTCGATCACGTCCAGAATCTCCTCCGGGCTGGAGACGAAGCGCTCGGTGCAGCCCTGGGGGCAGGGGGAGGGGGTTGGGGGGGCTGGGGAGGCACCAACCCCCCCCCCAACCCCCCCAATCCTCCAGCCTCCCCCCCAGGGCCCCTCAGGCTGCTCCTCACCTTGACGTAGGGGACGCGGTTCTTGTCCTCGTGCACCGACAGGTTGGTCTTGGTCACTGGGAAGGGAGGGGGAGGGGGGAAACAAGGGGTGAGGGGGCTGCAGGAGTGGTGACCCCCCCCTCAATGTATCCCTAGGAGGTCCCAGTGCATCCCCAGCCCCTCCCAGTAACTCCCAGTACCCCCCACTCACTGTCCAGCAGGTCCCGGATCTTGTCCAGATAAATTTCAAAGTAAGAAACCTGGGGGAGAGAATTGGGGGGAGGGGGGGGAAAGGGGGGGGGCAGGGGGCGATGAGGATCCAACCTCCCAGTGCTCCCCAGTGCTCCCAGTCAGCCCCCAGCGCCCACCTTGATGTGGAACTCCAGGTTCTCGTCCATGGAGTAGATGTGGTTGAAGATGTCCTGGGCGATGCGGGGGATGATGCCCATCTGCTGGGGGTCGTGCAGCTTCCCCTGGGGGGCGGGGGGGCGGTGAGCACGCGGGGGGGGGGCTACACCCGCCCCCCCCGGCCCCCCGGGCCCCCCCAGGCCCCTCACCTCCATGGTGTGGGTCTTGCCCGAGGAGGTCTGGCCGTAGGCGAAGATGGTGCCGTTGTACCCAGCCAGCACGTCTGGGGGAGTGAGGGGGGGTGTGGGGGGGGGGGCTGAAGCCCCTCTGCGGCCCCCCGGGACCCCCCAAGGACCCCCAGGACCCTCAGAGACCTCACAGCCCCCCCGACCCCCGAGGAACTCCCCGACACCCCCTGAGCATCCCCCCAGACCCCCAGCGGTGCCCCACGAGCCCCGGGACACCCCGAGGGACCCCACAGACACCCCCCGGGACCCCCCCCCAAATCCTGCAGACACCCCAAGACCTGCTGGCCACCCCCACGGACACCCCCCCCCCATTTCCCCCTGCCCCCATCACCCCCAAACCGGCCCCTGCCGCCCCCCAGCACCCCCCGCGGATGTGGGTGGCCCGGGGGGAGGGTCGCCCAGCCGGCCCCCCCGGCCCCCCCTCACCCTTGACGATCTGCATGGCGCAGGCGTGGTAAACCTGCTCCTGGGTGGTGTTGGGGGGGGAACACGCGGTCGAAGACATAGGGCCCCCTGGGGGGGGGACATGGGGGTCAGAGCGCAGGAGAGACCCCCCCAAAGTGCCCACGGGGGTCTTCAAACACCCCCCACCGCCCACAGAACCCCCCATGGAGACCCCCCCACAAGCCATCTGTGGCTCCCCAGTGTGCACCATTGCCCCCCCAGTTACCCCCAGACCCCATAATCCCTCTCACCCCCCTTAGCACCCCACATCTCCCCCAGCCCCCCCCTTTACCAACACCCCCATATACCCCCCCCCCCCGTATCCCAGAACCCCCCCAAATCCCCCCCCCGGCCCCCAATACAGACCCCCAC
>NC_140116.1:625620-716339 GCF_964237585.1 Gallinula chloropus
AGACCCCCCCATACACCCCCGACCCCCCCATTCACCGCCATAGCTCAGTCCCCCCATACAGCTCCATCCACCCCCACAGGCTCCTCACCCCCCCAAAGACCCCCCAAGCCCCCTCCATACACCCCATAGACCCCCCCCCAATATACTCTCAGCCCCCCCTACACTTCATCCCTCCCCCCCCCCTTCCCCCCCTCCCACGGGCCGGGAGCTGTCCGGGCTCCGGTGCTGAACCGCGGCGGGGACAGACAGACGGACGTGGGGACAGACGGACGGACGCGGGGACAGACGGACGCGGCACAACCGCCCCGCCCGCCGCCGGTCACGCATCCCCTTCCCCCCCCCCCCCCGCACTAAACCGCCCCCCGCATCACCCCGCATTGCGCCGGCACCACCGCGCAGCCACGCGCCACCACCCACGGAGCCCGCACAGCCCCCCCGCGCCCCCCCCAACACCCGCACCCCCGGGGGGGCCCCGCTGCCCCCCCCCCACCCCAAGGAACCCGCATCTTCCCTGGGGACCCCCCCCAGTTTAGGGCTGGGGTGCCCAGGCCGGGCAGGGAGCTCCAACCCCCCCCCCCGTGCGAAGATGGGGGGGTCATGGGGATGGGGGGGTCATGGGGATGGGGGGGGGCGTCAGGGGGATGGGGGGGTCATGGGGATGGGGGGGGCGTCATGGGGATGGGGGGGGTCATGGGGATGGGGGGGTCATGGGGATGGGGGGGGGCGTCAGGGGGATGGGGGGGTCATGGGGATGGGGGGGGCGTCATGGGGATGGGGGGGGTCATGGGGATGGGGGGGTCATGGGCGGGTGTTATACTGGGGGCCTTGTCCGCGGTCCCCGAGCCCCCCCCCCCCTTGCGCGGCTTCACCTCCCAACAAAGGGCCGCAGCGGGGGGGGGGGGGGCAGGATCTGCGGCAAATCCCCCCCCAACCCCCCCCGTGCTGCCCTCGGGGCCCGATCGAGCCCCCCCGGGGGGGTCAGGGCGTCTCCGCTCATTGTAAACAACACCCCCCACCCCCATCCCCGGGCACTGGGCCAGACTGGGGTGCACTGGGAGCGGGAAAGGAGCGGAGGGGGGGTAAGGGAAGGGCGGGGGGGGGCAGGGGACACGCCCGGGGTGAGGGGACAAGGGCCCATTTGGGCATCGCTGCTACCGGCCACACCCAGGCTGCCCCCCCCCAGCACCCCCCCCCAAGCTGACCCTCCCCGGGCTGCCCCCGCTCCCCCCGCGGTCAGGGGGTCCCGATGCCCCCCCCCCGCACTCACCCCCACCACCGGTGCCCCCCCCCCCACTCACCCCCACCACCGGTGCCCCCACCACCGGTGCCCCCCCCCACTCACCCCCACCACCGGTGCCCCCCCCCACCGGTGCCCCCCCCACTCACCCCCCACACCGGTGCCCCCCCCGCACTCACCCCCCCCACCGGTGCCCGCCCCCCCCACTCACCCCCACCACCGGTGCCCGCCCCCCCCACTCACCCCCACCACCGGTGCCCCCACCACCGGTGCCCCCCCCCACTCACCCCCACACCGGTGCCCCCCCCCCACTCACCCCCACCACCGGTGCCCCCCCCCCACTCACCCCCACCACCGGTGCCCCCCCCACCGGTGCCCCCCCCCACTCACCCCCACCACCGGTGCCCCCCCCACCGGTGCCCCCCCCCACTCACCCCCACCACCGGTGCCCCCCCCACCGGTGCCCCCCCCCACTCACCCCCCCCCACCGGTGCCCCCCCCCACTCACCCCCACCACCGGTGCCCCCCCCCCACTCACCCCCACCACCGGTGCCCCCCCCCCACTCACCCCCCCCACCGGTGCCCCCCCCACTCACCCCCACCACCACGCTGTCGTCGCCCTGGAACACGGGCAGGAATTTGTCCCCCCGCAGAATCTCCGCCTGGTTGAGGGGCCGGAACCGGCACAGGACCTTGATGCTGCACTCGGCGCTGGGCTCGGCCATGGCGGGGGGGGCGTCCGGGAGCCCGGGAGGGTGCCGGGGGGGGGGCCCAAGGGTGCTGCTGGTCCCCGAGGGGGTGGGATGTCACCCGCGGCTGCGGGCGGTACCCAGGGATGAAGGTGACAACCTACGGGCCGAGTGGTACCCCGGGGATGCTGAGCGCTACCCGGGGGCGCGGGATGCTGCTCGGGGATGCGGGATGCTGCCCAAGGATGCTGGGTGGTACCCAGAGATGCTGGGTGGTCCCCGGGGATGCGGGATGCTGCTCAGGGATGCCGGGCGGTACCCAGGGATGCAGGATGCTGCTCGGGGATGCCGGGCGGTACCCAGGGATGCAGGATGCTGCTCAGGGATGCTGGGTGGTACCCAGGGATGCGGGATGCTGCTCAGGGATGCCGGGCGGTACCCAGGGATGCAGGATGCTGCTCAGGGATGCTGGGTGGTACCCAGGGATGCGGGATGCTGCCCGGGGATGCGGGATGCGGGAGGAAGGGCGGCGCCGGGGGGGGATGCTCCGCAGCGCTCCTGCTCCAGTGACCGCGCTGCTGTCGCCACTGCAGCCCCGGTACCGGGTGATGGGGGGGGGGAGCCGCTCCCCCGCACGCGCACGCCCCCCCCTCGCGTTAAGGTGGAGCTGCCCGCGGCTCTTAAGGTGGACGGGGATGGGGGGGGGGCGACACGCCCGGCCCCGGGGACGATCCCCCCGCCCCCCCCCCAATGCTGATTCATGGCGGGGGGTGGGGGCAGGGGGGCGGTGACCCTGCCCAGGCTGAGGCCGGGGTGAGGGGGGGGAGGGGGTCGGCACAAGGCCAGCCCCCTCCCCACCGCCTTCTCAGCGCCCCTCCCCCCGCAGCCCTGACTCACGGCCCCTCCCGGCGCTGAGGCCGCGCACGCTCGTGTCCTTGGTGGCCCGGCCCAGCCTGGGGGTCTCCCCCGTGACCCCAAAACACCCCGGGAGGGGGGGGGGGGCACTCCCACGGACACAGCTCCGTGGGGACCCCACAACCTGCACCCCTCCCCCCCCCGGGACCCGGCCTGTGCGGAGCATCCCCCGGGGTACCCCCCCGTGTAACCCCCCCCCAACACCCCAACCCCCCAACACCCCGGGCCCCGGGTCCCCTCCCCCCCCCCCGTGTTTCCCCTCCGCTCAGGCCCCGCCCCCCGCGCGCTCCGTTTCCGCGCGCTGCTCTCGCGAGACCGGCCCCGCCCTCCCCGGTGCTGATCGGTGCGGCCGGGACCCCGGCAGCGCCCCGGGACCCCCCGACCGACCCCCCCGACCGACCCCCCCCGACCGACCCCCCTGCCCGGGACCGGCCGCCCCACCGCGACCCGGGACCCCCCCCCGGCACCGACCCCCCGGTCCCAACCCCACCCGTTCCCGACCCCCCCCTTCACCGACCCCCCCTTAGCAGCCCCCCGGGACCGGCCCCGGCCATGGCCGACCCCAAGTACGCCGACCTGCCCGGCATCGTGAGTGCGGGACCGGCCCGGGGGACGGGGGGGGTCCGACGTGATGGGGGGGAGGTGTCTCAGGGGATCCAGGGGGGTCTGGGGGGGGCGGTGTCAGCCAGTGGGGTGTTTTTGGGGCGACTGGGGGGCACAGGGGGATGGGGGGGGGGTCGGAGATGTCTGGGGGGTCGTGGGGGGTCTGAGGAAGCAGGGGGGGGTGAGTGGGGTGTGTGGGGAGCCGGGGGGCACAGGGGGTGTCTGACAGGGGTTGGGGATACAGGGGGGTCTGACAGGGGTTGGGGGGTACAGGGGGGTCTCACAGGGGTTGGGGGCACAGGGGGGTTGGGGGTACAGGGGGGTCTGACAGGGGTTGGGGGCACAGGGGGGGTCTGAGGAGGGTTGGGGCACAGGGGGGTTGGGGTACAGGGGGGGTACAGGGGGGTCTCACAGGGGTTGGGGGGTACAGGGGGGTCTGACAGGGGTTGGGGGCACAGGGGTTTGGGGTACAGGGGGAGTACAGGGGGGTCTCACAGGGGTTGGGGTACAGGGGGGGTACAGGGGGTCTGACAGGGGTTGGGGGCACAGGGGGGTTGGGGTACAGGGGGGGTCTGAGGGGGGTCTCACAGGGGTTGGGGGTACAGGGGGGTCTCACAGGGGTTGGGGTACAGGGGGGTCTCACAGGGGTTGGGGGCACAGGGGGGTTGGGGTACAGGGGGGGTACAGGGGGTCTGACAGGGGTTGGGGGCACAGGGGGGTCTCACAGGGGTTGGGGGCACAGGGGGGTTGGGGTACAGGGGGGGTACAGGGGGGTCTGACAGGGGTGGTACCGTCAGCGCTGCCCTCGCCCCCCAGGCCCGGAACGAGCCCGACGTCTACGAGACCAGCGACCTGCCCGAGGACGACCAGGCCGAGTTCGAGGCGGTGAGGCCTCGCCGGGGCCCTGGGGAGGGGCCGAGCCCCCCCCCCTCCCCACCGCCCCCCGGGCACTGACACAGCTCCCAGCCCCCCCCCCGCTCCCACCGTGCCGCAGCCCCCGGTAAAGCGGCTCTGGGGGCTGGTGGGGGTCCCACAGAGCCCCCCCCCCCCCCAGGCCGCAGCCGTTCCCTGTGTGGGGTGACGCTGGGTGATGCTGGGGGTGGGTCCCAGTCACACGGGGCTCTGCTGGGTGCTTGGGGGGGTCACGGCTGCTCCCCCCAGTCCCGACAGCCTCTGGGGGAGTCGCAGGGTCGGTGTGGGCAGGGCAGGGGGGGGTACAGTGGGTACCCGGCCCCCCCATCCCAAACGGGGCAGAGATCCCGTGTGGGAGCCCCAAAATGGGCCATTTCCACCCAAAATCGCTCCCAGCACCCCTCAGTTGTGCCAAACCACAGGGGGATGGGGGGGGGCTGCCCCTGTGACCCCCCCTGGGGGTTTCCCTCCGGCTGCAGGCGGGACACCCAAGTGTCACCAGGGTTTTGGGTGCTGCCCCCCCCCCACCCCGGAGCCCCTCGCACTGCTGTGGGGTGTCCCTTGGCTCTCCTGTGCTGGACTCACCCCGTTTCCCCCCCTCTTGCCCCCCCTCGCCCCCCCACTGCTCCCACCTTGGCTGGACACTAGTTTGCACAAGTAAGAGCCCCTCTGCTGCTCCTGGCTCGCATGGGGGGGTGGGGGGGGGTTGCACGTGGTGATGCCCGTGGGGTCCCTGTCACCTGGGTGCCCCGTCCTGGCTGTGGGTGTCTCTGCTGTGGGGTGGGGGGGGGGGCACCCAGCAGCCCCCGTGGGTCCCAGGGTGTGACATCCCCCCCCCCATGCATGACTTGCCTGCTGCATGTGCTGTTCTCCTTGTCCTTTGGGCCCCCCTGGACCCCCACACCGGGTCTTGGCCACCCTGTGCCCCCCCTGCAGTGGCCTCGTGCCCCCCCAGTGACGCTGCTGCGCCCATGGGTGCTGCCCAGGGCTGGGGGTGCTGCCAGCCCCCCCCAGCCCATCCTGCCCACACGCTGGGGGCAGGGGAGAGGGGCCGTGCTGAGCCCCCATCCCCCCTGCCAAACGGGGGGGGCAGCTCACACCCCTCCCGGGACCAGCATGGGGGGTTTGCCCCCCAGGACCACAGCTGGGGGCCCCTTGGGGACCTGGGGGTGTTGGGTGCCCCGTGGGGTCTGTCCCACCCCAGCCCCCTCTCCACTCACATCCCACCCATGGAAAAAGAGGAGCTGGGGGGGGGGGGTATCAGAACATCACCCCAACCCCCCCTGCACCCCACTCTGAGGCTCCCTCAGGGCACCCTGACCACCCCTCACTGTCCCTGCCGCCCCCCCGGCTGCCCCAGCATCCCCAGCAGAGGGGTCCAGCCCCCCCCACGCTCGCAGCTGCTGCTCCCCCCCCCTCCCTGCTGGCAGCCCCCCCGTGTCCCACCCAGTGGGGCCACCCCAGCAGCACCCTGGGCGCAGGGCCGGGGGTGCCGGGGGCTGCGCGTGGGGCCAACCTTCTAACGGGTTTTTTGTCTCTCTCTCCCCCCCCCTCCTCTAACTTTGACTTTCTCACCCCTGGGAAACGCCAGGAGCTGGTAAGAGCCCGAACATGACCCTGTGCTGTGCCCCCCCAGCCAGAGGGACCCCCCCACACCGCCAGCACCGCTCCTGCTGCACCCACCCCTTCTCCATCCACCCCAAAAACGGGTGCAGGGGTGGGGAGGGGCTGCGCTGGGCCACGGGGTGCAGGGGGGGGTCCTTCGGGTCAGGACCCCCCACCCTCAATCCGTGGGGGGGGCGGTGAGGAGAGCCAGGGCTCCCTCTGCGCTCACCCTGCCGGGTCCTTGAGGGCACCCCCAGTGCCCCCCCCACCCCCCAAAACACAGCCTGGGGCTGCTGGGGGGGCTGCTGGACGGTTCTGAGCCTCGGTGAGGGGGGGGTTGGGGGGGGGGTCTGCCCACCAGGCTTGGCCAGGCCAGGGGGTCCGATGCTCCCACTCCAAACCCCGGGTGCCTTTCGCACCCAGGACCCTCTGCCGGGTCCTGTCCCTGCCTGTGGGTGCCCAGCGGGGGCTGTGGGGGGGCGGCAGCTCTGCCACCAGCCGCTTGCAGCCCCCCTGTCCCCCCCCCAACCCCGAGCATCCCCCCCCGTGCAGGAGGAGCTGAGCAGCACCAGCGTGGAGCATCTGATCATCAACCCCAACGCTGCCTACGAGAAGTTCAAGGACAAGCGCCTGGGCACCGAGGGAGTGGGTAGGGAGAGGGAGAGGGAGAAGGGGGGGTCCTGGGCTGTGGGGAGCCCTCGGGGAGCCCCCCCCGGGGTGTTTTGGGGGTGACCCCCTGGCTCTGCTCCCCCCCTGCCAGATTTCTCCGACCGCATCGGCAGGAGCAGGAGAATGGGCTACGAGTCGGGCGAGTTCGAGATGGTGAGTCAGGAGCCTCCCGGAGCCTCCCCGGGCTGACAGCCCTGCCCCCGGCCCGGGGGGGGCGTGAGGGGGCCCCCGGGTCCCACCCACCCCCCCCCCGATCCCACCCCCCCCAGCCCCTGCCCAGCACCGTGTCCCGGTGTCCCGGTGGGGGCAGCGGGACGCGGGAAGGTCCATCCCAACACCCCTCTCTGTGGGCTCCAGAGGGGCTGGGGGGTCCCCTTCTCCAGGGAGACCCCAGCCCCTCAGCCCTGGGTGTCGTCCTGCTGGAGGTGACCCCGCTTTGGGAGGGGGGCTGGGCTGGGGGGGTCCCCAGGGGTCCCTGCCCAACCTCCCCACCCTGGGTTCTGTGGTAACAAGCGAGCAGCAAGGGGAGTTGGGTACCAGGGTCCCAGCACCCCACGTGCCCCCCCGGGTGCCTGGTGACCCCCCCGTTCCTCTCCCCACAGCTGGGCGAGGGTCTGGGTGTCAAAGAGACCCCCCAGCAGCGGTACCAGCGGCTGCAGCACGAGGTGCAGGAGCTGATGATGGAGGTGGAGCAGATCCAGGTGAGCAGCACCCCCACCCCGGGCACCTTCGGGGACCCCGGGCACCTCTGGGGACGCTGTCCTGAGCTGCGCCGCGTCCGTCTGTCCTTCCCCCTGCCCAGAGCGCGGTGAAGGAGGCGGCGGCCGAGGAGGAGCTGACGCCCATGGCCCTGGCCAGGCAGGTGGAGGGGCTGAGGCAGCAGCTGGTCTCCGGCCACCTGGAGAAGCTGCTGGGCCCCGCTGCAGCCATCGACTTCGCAGACCCTGCAGGTGCCGTGGCCAAGTGAGTGGAGCCCCCAGACCCCCCCAGACCCCCCCCCAGGGGCCACACCTCGGGGGTGGCAGCGTCCCCGAGGGGCGATGCCCCCTGCCCACCGCTCCTCCCTGCCCAGGCGGCTGCTGCAGCAGCTGGAGGTGGCCAAGTGCAGCACAGCAGCACCGAGGAAGGGGCCCCCCGGGAAGGGCCCCCCCAAAGCCCCCGCACCCCCCGGGGACGGGGTCACCTTTGAGCTCTACTGGAGGCCGGAGCACGACCAGTTTGCCCGGACTGCCAAGGTGAGTGGGAGGAGGAGGAGGAGGAGGAGGAGGAGGAGGAGGGGAATGCAGTTCTGCCCCCCAAATGGGGTGTCCTGCCACCCCACCCCCTTGTTCCCCCCCAGATCGCTGAGCTGGAGAAGCGGCTGATGCAGCTGGAGGTGATGGTGCAGCGTGAGCCCGACAGCCAGGTGAGGGGCCAGGACCCCCCCCCCTCCCCAAACTCTGCCCTCCTGCTCCCCATCCTGCCCCACTGATGCGCTTCCCCCCCCACAGAACCCGCTGCTGGTGGGGCAGAAGGGCACCAGCATCATGGTGAGTCGGGCTGGGGGGTGCATGGGGGCCCTTTTCTCCCACTGCCCCTGCCCATAGTGCTTGGGGGGTGGTCCCGGGGTGCTGCTGTCCCCCCCTCACCCCTGTCCCCACCCCCAGGACACGTTGCAGGTCCTGCAGGCCAAGGTCAACATCCTGGACGTGGCTGTGCTGGACCAGGTGGAGGCCCGGCTGCAGGTGAGGGGGGGGCACGGGGCCAGGGCTGGGAAATTGGGGGTGGGCACTGCTGGATTTGGGGGTCTCACATCTGCTCCCCCCTCCCCAGAGCGTCCTGGGCAAGGTGAATGAGATTGCCAAGCACAAGGCGACCGTGCAGGATGCTGACACCCAGAGCAAGGTCAGAGCAGGGGGGCAGGGACCCCCCCCGACAGCACCCCTAACAGCACCCCTAGCATGGCAGGGGCTGTATGGAGACCCCCCCTCCAGCCTGTGCTGAACCCCCTCCCCAATTCCTGCCCCAGGTCCACCAGATCTACGAGATGCTGCAGCGCTGGGACTCTGTGACCAGCACCCTGCCCGACGTGGTGCAGAGGCTGGTGACCCTCAGGGACCTGCACGAGCAAGGTGGGGGGCTGGGGGGGGTCTGTTGGGGGCCACGGCGCGGTGTGACCGTGAGCACCTCGGGATGGGGGTCGGGGGGCTCATCCCTGCTCCCCCTGACCTCCCTGCCCCCCCCAGCCTCCCAGTTCGGGCAGGTCCTGGTGCACTTGGACACCACGCAGCAGGAGATCGCTGGGGCTCTCAAGGATCACAGGGTGCTGCTGGCAGAGGTGGGTCCCACCAGCACCCTGGGGGGTGGGGAGGGGTCCCCGTCCTGGCCCCCCCTTTGCTCTCAGCACCCTTCCCCACCCATCCCTGTGCCCCCCCAGGTCCAGAAGACGATGATGGAGAACCTGGCCGTGGTGGAGGAGAACTTCACAGACATGGATGCTCGTATCAAGCGGCTGCAGAAGTGAGACCACCCTGGAGACGCCCCCCCCGACCCTGGAGACCCCCCCCCAACCCTGGAGACCCCCCCCCACCCTGGAGACACTCCTCCCACCCTGGGCACCCCCACCCACCCTGGGCCCTGCAGCCCCCTGGGAATCACCCCCCCCACCCGCTTGTAAATACCCTGGTTCTGCCCCCCCCCCTGCCCAGTGCGGGGGCTGGAGGGGTGTGTCCCCCCCCCCATTCACTCCTGGGGTGGGGGGTGTCTGTACCCCCCGATTTGCCCCAATAAATGGCTGGGCTCCCTGTGCATCCCTGTCAGCGTCTCCTTGGGGCTGGGGGCTGAGATGCAGCTTTGAATGGTGTGGGACCCCCCCAGACGGGAGGGGGGGTTACACGGCACCTCGGGGGGGCTGTGGGGGGGGGGAAAGGGGGGGGGTCCTGCGGTGTCCTCCCGGCTCTGGCCGCGGGGTGGCAGCACCGGCCCAGGGACACGCGGGGGGGGCGGGGGATCCTCCCCAAACCCCCCCGGGCAGGCGGGTCCCCAGCCGGGGGGGGGTGCGGGGGGGTTGTGCCCTCGCACCCCCGTGTGTGGGGCCGGTGTGTGCGGGGGTAATGAGGGGGACACCCCCCTCTGCCCCCCACCCCCCCACCGTGGCCTCATCACCGCTGTGGGGACAGCGGCACAGAGACCCCCCCGGGGGTGTCCGTCCCCCCCCCCTGTCCCCAGGGGTCCCCTCTCTCTGTGTGACCCCCCCAGGGGCCCAGGCAGCACATCCAAACCCGGAGTGTTTTATTGGGGGGAACAGCAGCGGGATGGGGGGGGGGACAACGACAGCACAGGGGACACCCCCACACCCTGTGGGGTGCTGGCATGCGGGGGCGGGGGCGCTGGGGGGGCGGGTTGGGGGCTGCAGGGCAGGGGGGGGACACGGGGGGGTCTCTCAGCACACCCAGCGCTGTGGGGAGGGACGGTGGCACCGGGGGGAGCGGGGAGCCCCCTCCCCCACCCCGCAGCCCCGTCCCCGGGGGGTGGGGGGGCCGGGGGGGCTCAGTCGGGGTAGATGATGAAGCCGGAGAAGGTGCTGTACTTGTTGGTGTTGCCCCCGTGGACTTTGCCCCCGTCCAGCTTGACACAGACCTCGTCCCCCACGTCCAGGTGCAGGATGACGCTGTTGCTGGCGTAGTCGTAGTTCTGGTCGGCGTCCTGAGCGATGGCGCTGGCCCTCACCTGGGGGGGCACTGCCCTCAGGGGACACAACCCCCCCAGCCCCCAGCATCCTCCCCAGCATCCCCCCCACAGCCCCAGCATCCCCCTCACAGCATCCCCTCCCCAGCCCCCAGCATCCTCCACACAGCCCCCAGCATCCCCCTCACAGCATCTCCCCCACAGCCACCAGCATCCTCCCCAACATCCCCCCCACAGCTCCCAGCATCCCCCCAACATCCCTTCCCAATATCCCCACACACACCCCCCAACATCCCCCCCACAGCCCCCAGCATCCCCCCCACAGCCCCCTACATCCCCTCCCAGCACCCCCACACACCCCCCCAGCATCCTCCCCACATCCCCCAACATCCCCTCCCAGCATCCCATCCCCTGGGACTGAGACTGGGAATGGGGTGTGGGGCTGGGGGAATGGGGGGGCTGAGCTGCTCTAGGCGCCCCCCACCCCGGCTCATTCTGTCCCTGTCCCTCTGTCCCTCTGTCCCTCTGTCCCTCTGTCCGTCACCGCTCAAGGTCACGTCTCCCGGTTGCGGCAGAACCGGGCGAAGGAGCCGACGTGTGTCCGTCTGTCCCCCCCTCCCCAGCTTCTGCTGGCTGGTGACACGAGGGGACAGGGACAGACCCCCCCCCCACCCCTCACCGCACCCCGGGGTCCCTCCGGCCGGGCTGTGGGAGCCGGGCCTCACCGTTGGGTCTCCTCAGGGACCCGCTGGTGACGGGGTCCGGAGCACCCAGAGCACCCCGAGCACCCAGAGCCCTGCCCCACACCCCTGCGCCATCCCCGGGGACCAGGGATGCTCTGGGAAACGGGGGGCAGTTCCGGGGTGGGGGGGGGGATGTGGGGGGTGGGGGGATGGAGCTGGCGTGGTCAAGCTGGACCCATCCCTGGTTTTCCCACACCAGGTGGGAAGCGTCCGGGCGGCGAGGAGCTGCCGGGTGGGCTGCGCCACCAGGAACAAAGGGATGGGTGGGGGGCACAGCGCAGCCCCCCAGACTGGTGGCTGTCCCAAGGGGGGGGCGCAGCTGGTTGTCCCCAGTCATGGCCACTGTCCCAGCCAGGCTCTGGTCCCTGCTGGGTCCCAGCCCGGTGCTCCCAGGGGAGCGTGTGACACCCCCACCCCAGCAGCATGTCCCCAAGGCCGGGGTGCTGGGGATGGGTGTGGGGCTGGGGGGGGGGGGGGGGCTCCCCCAGTCGCCCTCTCCGTGATCCCAGAGGGGGAATGGAACTGGGGGGAGATGGGGATGGGGGTACCGAGGTGGGGGGAGCAGGGATGGGGAATTGGATGGGGAATTGGATGGGGGAAACAGAATGTGGGGACTGGGGTGGAGGGAAACGGGGATGGAGAACCGGGTGAACTGGGAGAACTGGGATGGGAGGAAACGAGATGGGAAAACCGGGATAGGGAAAGGCTGACAGGGAAACTGGGCTGGGGGGAGCAGGCAGGGAGAACCGGGATGGGGGAGCCGGGTGGAGACACACGGAGCAACGGGGCTGGAGGAGCGGGGCTGGAGCGCCGGGGGGAGCGGGGCGGGGGGCGCCGGGGGGAGCGGGGCTGGAGCGCCGGGGGGAGCGGGGCGGGGGGCGCCGGGGGCAGCGGGGCGGGGGGCGCCGGGGGGACCCGTCGCGGCGGCGCCGGGGGCGCAGCCGGCCCGGCCGGTACCTGCCCGTTCTTCATGAGGTCGGCCCACATGCTGGTGCCGTCGCCGCCGCGCATGAGGACGTGGTAGGTGAAGAAGTAGATGCCGGGCAGGGGGCAGGTGAACTTCCCGCTCGAGGGCTCGTAGTAGTTGCCCACGTTGGTCACCACGTCGTCGAAGCGCAGCACCTCGTAGCCCTCGTGGGGCTTCCGCAGCCCCGCGTAGAACGCGATCTTGGGGCTGTAGAAGGACGGGATGTACCCCCCGGGGCCCGGCCCGGGGGGCCCCGGCGGGCCCGGCCGGCCCGGTTCACCCGGCGGCCCCCGCGGTCCCGGCGGTCCGGGGGGGCCCCGCACGCCGGCGCGACCCTTGCGCCCCGGTTCGCCCTTGGCACCGGGCAGGAAGGGGGGGGGGGAGGCGGGGGGCAGCTCGGGGCCGGGGTAGGGGTCGCAGACCATGCGGCAGCTGCCCAGCATCTCGTAGTGAGCGGCCGCCTTGGAGCTGTGGACCAGCAGCGGGATGGCCACCAGCAGCACCAGCACCATGGCCACGCCGACGGCCGCCCCGGCCACCCGCTTCCTGCGGCTCAGCCGGGAGGCCGCCAGCGCCAGCAGGTCCTCCTCGCCCTTGGGCGCGATGGTGGAGCCGGGGCGCGGACGGCACCCAGCCGCCCACTGAGCCACAGGCGCCGGGGGGACTGGGGTGGGAGCGGGGACCGGGCAGGGTGGGGATGGGGGCGGGAGTGGGGCCGGGAGAGGGGCTGGGGCTGGGGCTGGGGGTGAGGATGAGGAGGAGGATGAGGATGGGGATGGGGATGGGGATGGGGATGGGGATGGGGATAAGGATGGGGATGGGGATGGGGATGGGGACGGAGCTGGGGGCGCTCAGAGCAGTGGGGCCGGAGCCGGCAGCGGCGCTGGGAGCGGAGCCGGGAGTGGGGCCGGCAGAGGGGCCGGAGCTGGGGGTGGCGATGGGGATGGGGCCGGCGGCGGTGGCAGCGGCAGGGCCGGGGATGGCGAGGGGAGCGGGGCTGGGGACGGAGCCGGCAGCGGAGCCGCGGATGGAGCCGGGACTTGGGCCGGTGGAGAGGACGAAACCGGAGCCGGCGATGGAACCGGGAGCAGAGCCGGGACCCGAGACGGCGACCGAGCCGGGAGCGGAGCCGGGGAAAGGGCTGAGACCAGAGCCGGAGCCGGAGTCGAGACCGGAGCTCCTGCAGCAGCCAGGACCGGAGCCGGTCTTGGAGTCGGGACCGGAGTCGATGATGCAACCAGGACCGGAGCCGGTGTCGGAGCTGGTGATGTAACCGGAGCCGGGATGGAGCCGGGACCGAGCCGGGATGAAGCCGGGACCGAGCCGGGACCGAGCCGGGATGAAGCCGGGATGGAGCCGGGATGGAGCCGCCGCGACGCGCGGGGCAACTTCTCTCCAAGTTGCCCAGGAGCGGCACCCCCGGGAACGGGACCCCCCCCCGGGAAGCGTCCCCCGGGCGGCGCCGCCGCTGCCCCGCACCGCGCTGTCCCCGGTGCTCACCGGCGGGGACGGGAACAGGGACGGGGACGGGCAGCGCCGCCCGGGGCGGTTCTCCCGGAGCCTCCCCCGCTCCCGCCCGGGGTCCCCGGGGACGCGCGGCCCCAGGCCCGCGGCGGAGCCCCCCCTTCGCCCCCCCCCGCTCCCTGCCCGCCGGTACCTGCCGCCCGCGGCGCCGGGAGCCACGTGCCGGGGCCACCGCCCGCACCGCGCCGCGCCCGCAGCCCCGCTCCGCCCGCCCCGCTCGACGGCACCGGGCACGGCGGGGGCGGGGGGACGGCGGCGCGGGGCGGGGAGGGTGTGCGGGGCTGTGATGGGTGCACGGGGGAGCCCCCGGGGGGGGTGTGCGGGTGCAATGGGTGCGGGGAGGGTGCGGGGGGGGGGGGGCTGCCTTTGCGCGTGCACAGCTCTGCGTGTGTGTGTGCGGGGATGGGGGGGGCAGGTGTGTGCAGGGGGAGGGTGCTGGGTGCTCGGGTGGTGGTGGAGGGGTCTGGGGGGTGCGTGTGTGTGCGACGGGGTGCAGAGGCCTGAGTGTGCGCAGAGCACAGGGGGGGATGTGGATGCTCCTGGGGTCGGGGGGGGAGCGTGCAGGGCTCTGTGTGTGTGCACAGGGCTTGTGGGTGTGCAAGGGGAGGGGGGGGGTGCTGGGGTGCGTGTGTCTGCGTGTGCAAGGCGGGTGTGGGGAGGTGAGTGGGGAGGGTTCGGGCGCACGGCTGTGCCTGGCACAGGGGCTGCTGCTGCGGGGTGGGGGGCACAGCCCCAGCCCCGGTTTTGGGGTTCCCTCCCCAGGACCCACCTTGAATCCGCGGGTGCCGCCGGGGAAGGGGCCGGGGGACACCGACACGAAGCCCCCGCGACTCACGGTCCCTTCCCAGCCCCGGGGAGGGGACGGAGGAGCCACCAGCCCCAGCGAGCTCCAGGGTCCGCGGGATGCTCCTGCGGGCCGGGGCTGCTCGGAGCGGGTCCGGATGCGGCCCCGGCTGGTCCCGGCGCCGCTGGTGCGCAGGGACCTGATTTACGGCCGCTCTTCTCCCAGCGCGCCCGGGTCGCTCCGTTACGCAGAATGAAGTCTTTGCCCTCCGAGCTCCCGGGAGAGGAGCCGCTTCCCACCCCCGCCCGCAGCCTCCCGGCGATCGGAAAAATACCGGGGGAAAGAGGAGGAACCGGCGGGAGCCGCCGGCGGCCCCGCGCAGCCCCCGCGGAGCCCCTCTGCGGGGCGGGGGGTGCGGGCCAAGGGGGGGTGTGAGTGTGTGTGTGAGGCCACGGTGTGTGCATGTGCGTGGGAGTCCATGTGAGTGTGTGTGAGTGCAGGCGTGGGTGTGCAAGGGCAAGAGAGGGCCTGAGAGGGCATGGCAGTGCATCCGTGTGCATCCGTGTGCATGTGTGTGCATGTCAGTGCATCCATGTGTATGTCAGTGCATGTGTGTACATGTGAGTGCATCCGTGTGCATCCGTGTGCATGTGTGTGCGTGTCAGTGCATCCGTGTGCATGTCAGTGCATGTGTGTACATGTGTGTACATGTGAGTGCATCCATGTGCATCCGTGTGCATCCGTGTGCGCGTGAGTCCATGCGGGTGCATCTGTGTGCCTGTGAGTGCACACCAGTGTGTGTGTGTGAGTGCACGTGAGTGCACACAAGAGCACGTGTGTGCATGTGAGCGCATCCATGTGCATCCACGTGCATATGTGTGCACACGTGTGCATGCGTGTGCATGCCTGTGCGTACAGGTGTGTGTGCGCTCATGCGTGTGCATGGGAGGGCACGCGTGTGCGTGCCGGTGTGTGTGCAGTGCATCCGTGTGCCCACGCCTGCCCGGGCGCAGGGCTGGGGGCGGGCGGAGGGTTTTGGGGAGGGGGGGGATGCTCCCGCCGTAATTTATCCGAGCGGTTGGGAATCTGCAGGCCGGGCCAGCTCCCTCCAAAGGGCGGCGATCAATCAGCCGGGATATTGGATGGATTTATGGGCCCTTTATGCGGGAGGATCAATGCGATCCTGAGCAACCCGGCAATGTTTGTGCAACAAATTACGGCGGCTGGAGCATCTCCCCCGCTCATCCCGGCGGGGACGGGGCTCGGCGGCCACCGGGGCCGCCTGTGTCGCTCCCCGGGGACGGGGACGCCGGAGTCGTGTGTGTGTCCCCCCCCCGCCGCCGCCTTCCCCCCTCCGCCGGCTGATCGTAATGAGCAGCAACAGCGAATTAATTAGCCAGGCTGCGAGGGAAAGCCCGAGTGCTAATTAGCGGGCACCGAGGGCTGACGGGGAGCGGGTGCCCGGGTCCTGGCCGCGGGACCGCGGGGGACCGGCGGGGGGGGGAGCAGGGGCAGGGAAGGGGGGGTCCGGTTGCCCCCAGCGGGGCGGGGGGAGCCGGCGCCGGGGGTGAAACCAGAAAGGTCATTCCCGGAGAGGGGGAAGCGGGGGAGCCGGGGCTGGATCCTGGTGCGGGGCCTGGCTGCGGTGTCCGGCTGCCGCGGGGGGCTTGAGGGGGAAAACTGAACCCCCGGGTGCCGCCGACCGCGGGGGCACCGTCCGCAGCCCCCCGCGGCTCCCGGCGCCTCTGCTGCCCCACGCCGGCTGCTGCCGCCGGCCTCAGGCGGGACCCGGGCCCTGGGTGCCCCCGGGGGGCGACCGGACACCTCCCCGACCGCAGAGCCAGCGGCTGCGGGGCCGGAGCCGGGACCTGAGCCCGGGGGGAGCCGCGGGGGCCGGAGGCGGCGGGGCCGGGGCGCAGAGCATGAATAAATGCACAACGCCGGCCCCCGCGTCCCCAGACCCCCCCCCCCGCATCCCCAGACCCCCCCCCCGCGTCCCCAGACCCCCCCGCCGCATCCCCGGACCCCCCCGCCGCGGCAGCCAGCGCGGCCGGCGCGGGGGGGGGGCTCCGGTGCAGCCACCCGGCCGCTCCACGTTCAGCAGCTGCCAACGCGGCCCCCGAGGACCCGCAGGTCGCATCCAGCTGCCCGGGGCTCGGTGCGCGGCACCCGGAGCTGCTGGATCGCCCCCGGTACGCGGTGCACAACCCCGGTGCTCGGTGAGCATCCCCTGTGCCCGGTACCCGCTGCCGGTGCGTGGCCCCCGGTGCTCGGTGAGCATCCCCGGTGCTCGGTACCCGCTGCCGGTGCGTGGCCCCCGGTGCTCGGTGAGCATCCCTGGTGCACGGTGCGCGGTACCCAGCCCTCGGTACTCGGTGTACGTTCCCGGTGCCCCGTGAGCATCCCCAGCGCTCGGTCCCCGGTCCCCGGTGAGCATCCCCTGTGCCCGGTACCCGCTGCCGGTGCATGGCCGCCGGTGCTCGGTACCCAGGCCCCGGTACTCGGTGCCCATCCCCGATGCTCGGTGCCCGGACCCCGGTGCCCGGTCCCTAGGGCACATCACCCCTCCCCCTCCGGTCCCCCCCGCCCCCCCCGCGGCGTGCCGGGACAGACAGACAGACAGATCGGCGTGTCAGGCCGGGCCGGGGCCTTGTGCAAATGGATACAGATGGGCTGGACGCGGCCGGGCGCTGCGCTCCAGCCAGGGCAGGTTCCAACAGAGCGGGGCCGCGGGGCCGCCCGAGATTGGAGGAGAATTGTCCTTGAACGGCGACAATAAACCGGCAGCCGCGGGGGGAGGAACGGGGGGAGAGCGGGGCCGGGCGGGGGGTGACTGTCCGGGGCTGCTACGGTGAAATACCCGGCGGGAGCCCGGTGCGGAGGGGCCGGGGGCTGCGGTGTCGTGTGTGCCCCCCCCCCAACCCCCCATCACCCGCGGCACCGCGGGGCTGTTTGGGAGCCCCTCCAGCACTTTTGTGGGGGCACCACCTTTTGGGGGGGCCCCTCCCCGCTGGGTGGTGCCTCCCCTGTGTGAACCCCTGCACCCCACTCCCCGCCGTGGCCCCCAGCCCCCCCCCCACTGCCCCAGCTCTCCCCTCCTGCTCCTCCCAGGCTCGTTAGCACCTGCTGCTAATTGCTGAGGAGGCAGCTTGGGGGTTGCTGGGAGGTCCTGGGGGGTGGGAGTCGGGGCTCTGGACCCGGTTGTCCGTCAGCAGCGGGGCGGGGGGCTCTGCACACGGTGAGTCGGGGCCGAGCGGATGGGGGGTGGGGTGTCCCACCCAGGGACAGGGGTGGTGTCACCCCCGGGGGGGGGGGTTCATCCGCATCCCGTGTTCCCCGTGTGTCCCCCCCGCCGTTTCCCCACCACCGGAACGGGGGGGGAGTGGAAGGACCGGCCACTGCTGTGATGAGCGGCGGGGTCTCAGCCGTGCAGGGGGAAAGCAGCGGCAGCAGCCCTTCAGCCGGCTCCGGGGTGGGGGATATCCCTCGGGAAAGGGGCGGCCGGGAGATCCCGCGAAGGGGGGAGTGTGTGGAAGGGGATTTACGTCCCCTCCTGGCTGTGCCCCCCCGCGCTGGCGGGGGCCCGGCGGCGGGGCCGTCCGTCACGGCCTTTGCCGGCGCTTTGCCGAGATGGATGGCTGCGGCCCGGCCCGGATTAATTCTCTGGACAAGCGGCATTTATTAGGGATGCAGAGGATGTCGGGCGGAGAAATCCATCCCGCCCGGGCGGCAATTAACCGGGTGCCCGGGGCACGGGGGTCCCGCTCACCCCCCGCCACCTGCCCGGCCCCCCTTCCAGCACCCCAAACCCCTCACCCGGAGGGTTCTCCCCCTCCCGCCGCTGATTGCCGGGCTCCCCCCCGACCCTCCCGTCACCCCCCCACCCCCCAAGCCGTGCTGCCCCCCGCGCCGGGGGGCCGGGGGCTCATTGCAGATTCGCCTCATGCCCACCTGAGCCGGGCGCTGACAAATAGACATTTAAATCAGACAATTAGCTGGCCTCCACCGCTGACATTTTTAATGTATTAATGTGCATCAGCAGCTAATACATATAAAACTCCCCTAATAACAGCACTCGGGTAGCGGGGCCGCGCCGCAGCCGGCGCTGGCAGTGATGTACGAGTCCGGGGGGACTCCGGCCCCGGCGGTTGCATTAATTACCAGCAAACTGACAGGGCGGCGTGACACCCGGGGAGCCGCCGGATGCCTTCACCCAGCCCCGCGGCCGCTGCGCCCGAAGGGCCGGCGGGAGGGAGGGAGGGCGGGGGTGCGCCGGGGGTGCAGCCGGGGGATGGAGCCGGGGGATGGAGCCGGGGGATGCAGCCTGGGGGTGCATCCATGGGGTGCAGCCGGGGGATGCAGCCGGGGGATGCAACCGGGGGATGCAGCCGGGGGATGGAGCCTGGGGGTGCATCCATGGGGTGCATCCATGGGGTGCAGCCGGGGGATGCAGCCAGGGGATGGAGCCTGGGGGTGCATCCATGGGGTGCATCCATGGGGTGCAGCCGGGGGATGCAGCCGGGGGATGCAGCCGGAGGATGAAGCCTGGGGGTGCATCCATGGGGTGCAGCCGTGGGACGCAGCCGGGGGACGCAGCCGGGGGATGCAGCCGGGGGATGCAGCCGGGGGATGCAGCCTGGGGATGGAGCCGGGGGATGCAGCCTGGGGGTGCATCCATGGGGTGCATCCATGGGGTGCAGCCGGGGGATGCAGCCGGGGGATGCAGCCGGGGGATGGAGCCGGGGGATGGAGCCGGGGGGTGCATCCATGGGGTGCATCCATGGGGTGCAGCCGGGGGGTGGCCCGAGCCGGGACACGCGTGTGAATGGGGGCACACGTGTGCACGGGGACATGCGTGTGTCCTCAGGGACTTGGGGGTTTTGGAGGGGGGACACAGCTGCCGAATGGGGACACCCATTCCCTCCCCCCGGCCGCAGCCGCCGTCCCCGCGTGTCCCCGGCCCTGACAGATGCTCCAATCCGCGGGAGGAGCCGGGGAATCGATACCTTAAACGCTGCTGGAGGGGACTGATCAATGGCGCCAATTACACCCGCAAACGGGCGCTGGAGGGGGCCGGGGGACACCCCTGACCCCCCCCCCCTTTCCTCCTCCCCCGGCCAGGGCACCCCCAGACCCCCCAGCGCTGCTCTGCAGCCCCATCGGAGGCGCCGAAGCTGCCGGGGGGGTCTCTGCCCGCCCCCCCCCCCCCCCCCCCCGCCCCATCGACCGCCGGCCCCGCTCGCCAAAGGCAAATTTGACATTTTTAAATCCAGATACTTAAAGGGATCGATCGGGATGCGAGACCCCCCCAACCCCCCCCCATCCTCCCCGTATCGATCCTTCGCTAAAACGGGGAGAGGGGGAGAAAAGGGGGGGGCAGGGCACCTCAGCCCCGCGCCGGCACGGGGGTCCTGGGGCTCCGGTTGGGGGTCCAGCGCCCCCCCCCCACCCGTGTCCGTCCCCCCCCCCAACACCCGCTGCAGGCTGGCGGGGCTGCGCCCCCCCGGCGCGGGGCTCGGGGGCAGCGGAGCGTGGGCCGGGGTCCGCTGGGAGCCGCTGTCAGGGAGGCAGCCAGGCGCGGGGTGGGCAGCGCGGGGGGGCGGCTGTCAGCCCGGCCTGATGGGCAGCCGAGCCGGAGGAAGGAGGAGTGCGGGGGGGTCGCCAGCATCCTCCACCCCCCGCCGGCATCCCGGGGGGGGTTCCTCAGGGATCGAAGCGTCCTGGCTTCTCGGCCCTTCCCCAAGCCGGGGCTTTGCCCAGTTGCACCCCCAACCCCCCTGGTCCCCACCCAGCCCCAGGGAAGCAGCGAGGGGGGGTGGATGATGCACCCCCCCCCCCCAAAAAAAACCCCACCCGGCAGCAGCATCATCGCTTGGGGGCTGCAGAGCCGGGGAGGGGGGGGGATATTCGCAGCCCCCCCGGTCCTGCTAACGGGGGCTGCCCACTCCCGCCCCCCCCCGCAGCAGAGCGGCTGCGGGGCCGTTAATAATGGATGAGCCCGAATTGGCGGCCGGCGGCCGGTTAATCCCTGCAAACACGGCGGCGGCGGCGCGGGCTGAGCAAACAGGGGCTGCGGGAGCGGGGGGGGATGTCACATCCATCATGCAGCCGGCACCCGGAATGGGGCACGGGGCTGGGCACGGGGTGGGGGGCAGCCGGTGTGTGCCCCCCCCACCCCCCACCCCTCCCCCCCCCCCGCCAGCCCTGCGGTCCCCGCACCGGCGCGGTGCTGCCGCCGCTCTGCCCTTTGCTCGGCGCCGTGTGGGGGCAAAGTCTGGAGTGGGGGTGCTGCTGGGAGCTGCCCGGGGAGAGGTGGGTCAGGGTGCCCTGTTGGCACCGGGTCTGGGGGTCTGGGGGGTACATCGGCCCTGGGTGGGCTCGTGGAATAATGGGTGGGCTCGCGGGGGGACTGGAGGGTCTCAGGGAGCCCTGGGTGGGAAGGGTGGGACTCTGGAGGGGCACAGGGGGGTCCTGGGTGGGCAGTCGGGGTGCTGGGTGGGAACGTGGCAGCTCTGGGTGGGCGTGGGGCAGGCGGGTGGGCATGAACCAGCCCTGTGTGGGCGTCAGGTCACGGAGGGGTCTGGCACAGGGTGGGGGGGGGCAGACAGTGTGACCCGGGGTCCCTGACTGCACGGTTCATCCCACAGGGTGCCGGATGCCGGGGCTGTGCCAGCACCTGCCAGGCCGGTGACCCCCGGGGCAGCCCCACCGAGCCGGGGGCACGATGGCCAAGCAGCTGCTGGTGGCCTACGGGCTGTGGGCGCTGGGGGGGCCGCTGGGGCTGCACCACATCTACCTGGGCCGGGACAGCCACGCGCTGCTCTGGATGCTGACGCTGGGCGGCTTTGGTGGCGGGTGGCTCTGGGACTTCTGGCACCTCCCCGGCTGGGTGGCGGCTGCTAACGGGACCGGGTCACCCAGGGACCGCGGCAGGACTGTGCCGGGCCTCAGCCCCCTGCGCCTGGCAGGGCAAGTGACAGTGGGGGTGTATTTTGGGCTGATGGCGGCGCTGGGGCTGCCCTGGGTGCCACCGCTGCTGGCACAGCCCCTGGCCATAGGGCTGGGGGTGCAGCTGGTGTCCTCAGTAGGGGACCAGACGGCGGAGGCACCCAGGGTCCTGGCTGCAGCCTTCCTGGCCTCTCTCCTCTTCCAGGGCCGGGTGCTGGCCGTGCTGCCCACCAGCCTGGCCGCAAGCATCACTGCCCAGCGGCACCGGCGCTACAAGCGCCAGGGGATGCCGCGGCACCGGCTGGCGGCCCGGCTCTACCACCTGGGGCTGGCGTGCCTGGCGTTCATCGCCCCGCTCGCCAGCCGCGGGCTCTACGGGGCTGCCGGTGTGCTGGGCACCCTCCTGGCCTTGCCCCGAGCCGCCCTCGAGCTCCTGTTCCTGCCCCTCCGCGCCGTCCGGCTCCTGGCAGAGGTCCTGGGCTTTGCTGGTGGCTCCCCGGCCCCGGAGTGCGGCAGCGACTTCGACCCCAGCAGCTGGAGCAAGCAGCGGCAGCGGGCGTACGAGGTGCAGGACGCAGCGCTGGGTACCCGGGGGGTGCAGACGGCAGCGGGGGGGATGCTGCGCTGGGGGGGGCACCCGTGGGGTTCGGCTGCTCCCTCGCGCTGCTGGGGGGAGGGGGAAGCGCCCTTTTGGGGGGCTGCTGGGGGCACACACAGCCCTGGGGTGCCCCGCGGGGTCACCCCCGACCTGCCCAGCACGTGCTTCTCCCGCGCAGGTCTTGGGCCTCCCTGCTGGCTCCTCGGCCGAGGACGTGCTCCGCAGCTACCGGGACCTGGTGAAGGTCTGGCACCCGGACCACAACCGGCACCGCGCCGAGGAGGCCGAGAGACGCTTCATCGAGGTGCAGGAGGCCTACGAGGAGCTGGCGGGGTCCAGGAGGGCGGCCGCGGGGTGACCCCCCCGCTGCCCCGGGGCTGGGGATGGGGGGGGAGGCACGAGGGTCCCAACCCCCGATCTCAGCGGGGCCGGATAAACCAGAGCCCACGGACACGGCGGAGCAGTGCTTGGGGGTGGCGCGATCCGCTGTGCAGGGGCTTCGGCAACCCAGGGCGCGGGGGACCCCCGGCCGGCCCCGCTGAGGGCGGAGCGGGGCCGCGAACCCGCGACCTCCGGCCCGGCTCACGCCCGCGCCCCATCTTCGGCCTTTCCCGGAGCCCGCTCGGGTATTTCCGCCTCAGGGCGGTGGCTCTCGGCAGTTTCCGTCCACGTTCGGTGCCCGTGGAGGCGGGGCCTCTGCATCTCCGAATCCGATTGGGTCTCGGCGGAGAATGGCCACGCCCATCCCGCGGGAGGGGGCGGGGCCTTCGCAGCCGCGTCAGCTGGGCCGCTTCGCCATTGGCTGGCGAGCTAGCTCCCGCCTCTCACGCGCAGCGTCTCCGCTCTTGCCTTCTCATTGGCCAGTAGTGCTCGGACCCGGCCCCCCGCTTCTCTTCTGACTGGCTGGAGGGGAAGGTGGGCTGGCCAAACCCGGCCTTTCTCCCCTTCCCATTGGTGGCGTCCCTCGGGAGGGCGGGCGCGGTGCGGCCGTCCCGCCTCACCATTGGCCGCCCGCCGGTGGCCGCGGCCCGTGGTCCCGCCCCCCTCCCCGGTGCATCGCGGCGGCCTGAGGTGGGAGGGGGGCTGGGGGGTCGCCGGGGCGAGCGGGCTGCGGCCGGTGAGTGCGGGGCGAGCGCGGGCAGGGGCCGTGCGAGGGGAGGGGGCGGTCGGCGGGGCGCCGGGGGCCGGGCCGGGAGGGGCCTTGAGGGGGCCGGGGGATGGAGCGGCCTTGCGAGGGGCCTTGCGAGGGGCCGGCGGCCTCCGGAGGGGCTGCGGGGGGCTCGGGGGGGGCCGGGGGCCCTGGCGGGGGCTGAGGGGTCTTGTGGGGGCCGGCGGGGCGGGGAGGGCCCTGTGAGGGGCCAGGGAGTGGAGCGGCCTTGCGAGGGGCCGGGGGTCTGGTGAGGGGCCCGGGTCCGAGGGGTCCTGTGCGGGGCCGGGGGGGCGGGGAGGGCCCCGCGAGGGGCCTTGTGAGGGGCCGGGGGGGTTGGGAGAGCCGGAGGGGCGCTGCCTGCGGGAGGGGGGGGTTGGGGTGGCAGCGGTGGGGCCTGGGCAGGGGGCTGTGGGGAGGAGTGTACCCCGCACCCCCTGCCCTGCCGCGCCGGGCCCGGGGGGGGGTGGGCGGGGGTGTCACTGCCTGGAGGGCGCAGCGGGGGCTGCGGGGGGTGTGCGGGGCAGCAGCGGCGTTTCCCGAGGTGGAGGCCGGGGGGTGTGGGGGGTGCGGGCGGTGCTGCGTCAGGGGGAGGGCTGGGGCCCGGGGCCGGCCCGGAGCCCTGACGGGTTCCCTGCACCGCAGCCGGTGCGCGGCCGCAGCCCCGCTGCCCTCACCGGCCTCCCCAGCCTGCGCCGTGCCTCTGCCGCCCGGGGGCAGGAGTCCTCCCGCTGTGCGGGGCCGGGAGGTGTTCCCAGAACACCGACAATTAACTGCCGAGGGTGCTGAAGAGCAGGCGGAGCTGCCGCGAGGGAAATGCTATTTCCCCCCGTGCCCCCCCCAGCCACAGCTCCCCCCACCCCCTCGTTCCATCCCCGTTTCCTCCACGAGGAAGGCAGCCAGAGGTGAGTCCGGGGCTTCCAGTGCCCGGTCCCCACGCCTCTCCCCCCCGGTGGGTGCTCCCGGTGCCGTGCCCGTTCCGTGGGCGCGGATGGGCTTTCCCAGCGCCCCGAAGGCGGCCTCGCGGTATCCGCAGAGGGAGCTGTTGCAGAGAAGTTGTGGAGCCTCCGTGTCCCCGCGGGGGGACCGGCCCTGCGCCCGGGAGGAAGGCGAAAAGAATAGGGTTGTGTTTGGGTTTGGAGAGGGGAGAAGAATCCCCTGCGGGACGTGGGGTTTCTTTCCTGCGGCGCTTTAACGGTGCCCTCGTTGTTCCCGGGTACAATGATCTTCTGGAGGGGGGGGTCTGTCTCTTGCAAAGCTTGGGAGGCCAAACCCGAACAAAAGCTCCTGTGTGGAGCCTTTGTTAATTGATGGGAGGTAAACTTGGAACAATCAGCTACCTGTGGGATCGCCTCGGGTGTCTTGCCAGAGCCCGGGAGCTGTTTGGAGGAGTTTTTGGAGCTTTTCACAGCCTCCCCCTAACTCAGCGCTGCGTTTCCTGCTGGATGCTTCCACTGGCAGGCTGTGCCTGCCACGTCTCTCTCTGGAGGTGGTGTAGATCTCCAGGCCTTTCCCCGGGGAAGCTCTGGACAGAGCGTTTTGGCTCGGGGACTCGGTGCTTTCTGAGCTCACACAGGCTGGGGCTGCCCCGTCACGGGGTCTGGCTGGATCATCGGGGTGAACCCAGGAGATTTTGGGACCTGGTAGAGTGGCATGAGGCAGCGTGTGCCTGTGTTTGGTGTGAGAACTCCTTAAATTCCTCCTGGAAACCAGCTCCTGGCTTCCTTAGAGCCTGCCCGGGGGGACAGCGTGGGAGCACGGCCTGGCCTGTGCCTGGCTTGAGGAGGAGCAGCTTCCCCAGAGGCACCTGCAGTGGGTGCCCTGAGAGGACCAGGGGAAAGCAGGGTGGGTCTGGCAGCACCCCAGCTTCTCCTCCTCTGTTCCACCAGCCTGTGAGCCCTTCTGGTGGGTGGTGGGCACGGGACGTCCCCGAGGGGGTCAGCGGGAGCACCCCTGGGGCGCGTATCGCTCTGCTGCTGCCACACAGCCCTGCTGTACCTGCTGGGTGCTCAGGCCCTTGGTGCTTCATTCCCTCTACCACAGCTCCCTGCCAGGAATGGTGTTTGTGTGCCCAGGGCCAGGGCAGCACATCCAGCCTGGCTGTAACTCTCCATCACCAGTTCAGCAGCTGTTCCCTGGGCAGTACATGTCCGTGCCATAGCATCCTCTTCTGAGTGTGAGTTCCCAGACTAAACTCCTCCTGCAGAACTTCCCCAGCACGTGAGGGCTGGGATTGTCTTTAATTGTCACTTAACTCTTTGATACAGTTTGGATATTTAACGATAGTTCAGAGCCCCTCAGCAGAAGATCCAGGCTGGGCTGGGGGTGAAGCAGCTCTGAGGGTGACTTGTGCTCAGCAGGGGAGATGTGGGCACTGGGTGTTTAAAAGATAATCCACCTGGTGATTAAAATATGGGGTTTATTCCTAATGAGCCTTCTGAGCTTCGTCTTGGGATGTCAGACCTGGAGATTAGCCAGGCTCAGAGCCAAAGCTGAGGGAGAGGGGAGGGTTTTCCAGCGGGACCACAGTTATCCCCTTTGCCCCCTGGAAACTGGGAGAGCTGGGGGGGTTTTCACCCCTTAAGGTGGAGGGATGGAAGGTGGCATCTTATATCTGCCTTTTTTTGACTCGATGACCTCTTGAGGTCCCTTCCAACCCCTGCACACCCCGGGTGGGGGGTTGTAGCATCCTTGGAAAAGATACAGGGGGTGGTTTTTATCACCCAGAACTGAGTTTGACTTCTTGGTGCTGCAAAACGATGCACAATTAGGCTGTGGGAGGTGGATGTTTGAGAATAGCTAATGCCTGGCCGTGCTCTGCATAATGCATCTGGTGGAGGAACAATAAATGTGTGGATTTAAACAGAATATAGACAGCTAATTATCTCTGGGGTTAAATGGGCAGTTCATTCTGGAGGAAATACTGGAGGGGATAAAACAAACCCCGAGCACCAGCCCAGCCCCTGGGAGTGATGCTCAGGGAACTATTTATTTATTTAAAAATCCTGAAAGGGCTCTTTGGGTTGAATGATTTTTAAGATCCTTTGTCCAGTTCCACATCAGAACTTGTCTGGGGTGGAAAAAGAAGCTGATTTAGTGCAGGGGTTTGGCTGTTCCCATGGATTTGGTGCTTGGAGGTGGCTGTGTTCCTCCTTCCCTGGGTGCTCTGACCAACCCGTCCCTTGGTAGAAGGAGCTTCTAAAAAACTGATGGTCTCAATTTTGGGGGAGGAAAGGGGGAAAAAACCCCACCATCCCCCAAACCCAAGGAAGATAAGGTCAGGCTCAGCCTGCGCTCTGCACTTGGAGGTGCAGGGTGATAAACCTGCCTGGCTTGGATGGAACCCTCAGCCTGCCCTGTTCTGTGGCGTGTTTCGGGGCGAGGGGAGTCAGTCCTTCCCCCAGGACCCCCAGCTGCTGGGCGTGGGGGATGGATGGGGCTGCTTTGCTCTGCTCTCACCTAACAGGTATTTGTCAGGGTCAAAAAACCCCCCAACCAGACCCCACACCCAAAGTCTCAGGGCTTTGGTGCTGCACAAACCCCCAGGATCCATCCTGGGAAAGCCGAGGCTTTCGGGATACTGATCCAGGGGGGTCGGGTGTTTAACCCCCTCTCTGGGTTGTATTTCTAGTGTAATTTTCCCCTTTTTTTAAAATTTTACCCCCCAGGACAGGCTATAAACTGAGTTAATTCCCCATAGGAGTTAATTCCCCCAAGGAGAGGGCGTTGCAGGGGGCTGCAGTGCAGGGGGCAGCCCCCCAGCCCCTCCGAGGCGCCGGAATCTCCATAAAAAGATGAGTTTTTATTTGAGAACGATTATAAATGCCAAACAGGGCCATTTATCCCACCCAAACTCAGGGGGGGTGTGCTCAGAGGGGTTCCCCTTCTGTGCTTGATCAACAAGATGAAAATAGCTTGGTGAGAGACTACTTAACTCCAAAGCCAATTAGCCAGATGCCACTGTACAGCCTGGGAACAACCCACCGCGCCGCCTGTCCCCGAGCCCAGCGCCGCCAACAAACCCTCCCAGGAAACACCTTGCTTTATTCACCACAAAGGGATCCTTCCTAGACTAAGAAATACAATTAAACCCAGACAAATTCCTCCCTGTTTTCTCTTCTCTCCCTTCAGACAGGGAGCTGTGGAGTTCGGGGAGTTTACCGGAATGATCCGTCTAGACGGCGCGAGGATCGCTCAGCGAGCTGGAGCTGGGGGGGTGGTTTCTTGGGGAGTCTGGGCTTTTTTTTTGACTCTCTGTCTCTAAACTTTCAACTGGTTTCCCCCTTTCTGGATAAGAACTCAGGGAGGTGCAGGTATTTCATGGTCTGGGGAAGTTTTGTGGGGAGGAGCTGGGTTGCTGTGTCCGCAGTGAGGTTTCTGTGGGTTAACCCCGATTCAGACAGGAGCCAGAGCTGCTCTTGGCTGTCCAGCTCCGTTCTTTCCACGGGGTACATCAGCTGATACATTCATTGCACCATCAAGGAGTAAAGATTTGCTATTTTACCTTCATCAGATGCACCAGTGGGGGTTGTTTCCAACCTGTTAACTCCTCATCTTTGTCCCCGTGTCCTGGTTTTGGGCTGAAATTGGGTGAATTTTCCTTCTGGTAGCTGGTACCGTGCTGCATTTTGGATTTGGTGACACTCAACTTGCCAAAGAGCAACTCAGAACCTGCTGTGTGTTGTTTGGTTCCCTCCTCCAGACTTAATTCCTGTTTATTTCTCTCTTTGAAGTGGGTAAAATGACATTTCTTGGGCGATAAGCTGAGATTTTTTTTGCAGATTTCCCCAGAACTTCACTGGCAACTCTGTATTTTACAGCTTGTTTTGTCTCCAGACTTCTCCTGGATGAGATGTTCTCTGTGTTACTTGCTTCCCCAGGGATGCACAGAGGGGTTTTCAGTGTTCCTTTGTTTCCTGAGTGAAGTTTGGGGCAGCGTGGGGGGAGTTCACCTCCGTTTCTCTCCTCTCGCTACCCGGGTGTTTCCACACTCCCCCCTCCCCAGATCAAACCCACTTGTCTTTATTTAATTCATTAAATTACCAAGACGACTCGTTGGTGTGTTTGTGGGTCGGGTTTCAGATGTATCTCAGTTTGTACTGGTTTGGTTTGAAGCCCTGGGCAGCGTGTAGCAGCCCCGTTTAGCTCTGGTACCAGAGGTCAGCGCGTGGCCGCTTCCCATCTCCCTGAAAACCCGCTGTTATCTCCGAGGTGCTGGAGGTTCCTGGCAGCAGGACGGGTGCTCTGCCCACGGGACACTTCCTGGTCCGGGACACCAGGCAGGGAAGTGCAACCTGGGTGTGTAGTCGTGCCAGGCAAAGCTCAGCGCAGCTCCGGGCACCCGGCTCCGGCAGCGCCGCTCGCGGCCGTAATCCCTGGCTAAACCCCTCCGGCTGCTCCCTGAGCAGGGGTCAAGCGCTGGGAGCTCTGCGGGGTGGGTTTAGCTCCTCCAGGCAGCCAAAGGAGTGACAGCATTTAATTTGGGGAGCAGAAGGTGCCGAGGCAGGAGGCTGTAACCCCCTCTCCTTTCGGGACGCCGTTTGCAGGTAAAAATCCCTTTTTTAATGGATTTATCACACAAAGAGGGAGCACTGGCCCCATCTCACCTTCCCATCGCGGGGCTCACGGGGCAGAACTCGCCTGTAGCTCAGAAAAGGAAATCCTGGTGGATTTCCATCTATTTTTAAATCAAAATAGGCTCGTTAGGACCCTGGGGATGAACCCTGGGGCAGCGTGGCCGGTCTTGGGTTGGCAGGAGCTTGGCTGCCTTTCCCAGGCTTATAAAGCGGAGCCTTAAAACATCATCCTGACCCAGGCTGGGTGGGAGTTGAACCTCTAATTATTCCTGGAGCAAACGAGCTGCCTGTTTGTGGAGGTTGTGGTTTGGTTTGGTTTGTACATTTGAGCTCCTGGGTCCTGATAAAACCTACGAGGTCTCTTGATGTTCACTGAAATGTTTTACTCTCCTCCATCACCGGCGGTTTTTGGGGTGGAAACAGCAATTTTGGGTGTTTTTCCTGCTCCCTTGTGAATGGGGATTTGAGGTGCGGTGACGTGGGGCCCGATCCTCGGGGCTGGGCGGGTTCGCGGCGCCGCAGAGGTCTCCATTGTCTCCTCACCTCGTGTATCCTGCTGTTCTTTGTTTAACCTGTCATCCCCTTGACGTGGGGCCTGCTGCCCCTGCCTTTCCCGGGCTCCTTGGAACACACACGGATGTGAAACCACACGGAGCCGCCGCTCTCCCTGCTGCCTGCTCAGGTGACAGCGTCGTGCAGGGGCTCTGAATGGAGCCTGCTGGAGCCGTGCCGTGTCCGTGGGGATCGGGATCTTGTTGCTTTATATTTTAATGTTCCTTTTCCTTTTTTCCCCTGGGTAGCTGTTGAAATAAAACACACGTTTTACCCTTAAAAACCCACGAGCGAGACGGCTCCGACGAGCTGGGAGCTGAGGGTGTGCTGTGGTTACTACAGGAGCGATCTCCTTATTCCCTTTTTCTCTTTCTCTGTGGGTTTGGGGTTTGGTTTTTTAAATTTATTTATTTTTCCTCCCCCTTCTTTCTTTCCCAGAGCCTGAAAAGACCCATCTCAGCTGCCACGGCCGAGCTTCCCGGCGAGAAGCTGCTCTTCAGAGGAAGCAGCCGCAGCGCTCTGCCGGCCTGTCAGCAGATTCCTGACAGCTCCAGACCCTGTTCACCCTCTCAGCTGGGATTTGGCCACCCCACCCCACATCCCTGCCTCTTCTCCCACCCAGACAAGGCGGCGTGTGAGCCCCCCCCACCAGCTGCGTTGCTCAGAGGCACCGACTCCTGTGTCTGTCATTGTCCCCCCCTCCTCCTCAGCTGGACGTGAGAGGGATCACGCTGAGATGTCCAAGAGGCAGAACACGAAAGGTAGGACGCCTCTGGACACCACACAATCAAATGCCAATAAACAGCACTATCGATTCCAAGGGTATCAATTAGGGACGGGGTTAATTGCTGCTGCTGTGCTCCTTTCAGAGCTGCTGGTGCCGCCTGACAGCTGATTGTCGCTGTCTCGGTGACATCGTGTAACCTGTTGGGTTTGGTGACATTTCTCACAGCGTTTCACGTGTCTGGCTGGACAGTTCTGATTTCCTGAGTCCCTCGCTTCCCCGGGCAGGCGGTGGGAAAGGGGGGGAAACCCCCCAAACCCATCGGTATTTCCTAGTTGAAGACTCACAGAGCCAAACTTCTTTGTTTTACTGGGAGCCCCACGACTTCCCCTCACTGGGGATGGCCAGAGTGGTGTCTGATGGACTCAACTCTACCACGACTTAGTCCTTGTCCACCCCCTGAGTGCCCTGTGGGGTTTCAGGGCCACCTTTTCTCTTGGAGCTCCTTGTCCCAGCAGTGCCAGGGCTCTGGTTAAGAAACCAGCCATGGAATTGAGGTGGGATTGCTCAGCTCAGGTGCTCAGGATGCAAACCAGCCCTGTTTAACCCTTTATTCCTTCTCCCCTTTAGGATGGGTACAGAAGAGCAGGTCTGTGAGGAGCTTTCCCTTGCTTTGTCTCCCCACTCTGGTTTTCCTCCTCCTGCCATCACATGTAAAGTGGCAGAGCCGTTCGTGCATCCAGCAGCTTATTTCAGGGAGGGATCTTATTTGTCCTGTGTGAAACATTAATTCCACAGTGTGTGTGTGTGGTGGGGGAGAAGGGGGGTTGAGGGTTACGCTTCTCTCTTTATTTGAACTGGCTGCTAATTAATAATTTAAGGCGAATGGGTTTGACAATTCATGTCCTCTACCTCAGGAGAAGAGCTTTTGTTCTCTGTAGATTCCACCCCCCTCACTGCCCACCCCAGCAGCTTTGGCATAGAAACAGCATCTACCTGAGGAGCCTGGATGTCCTTTGAGAGCCAGATCCATCTGTGACCCCAAGAAATTAGGACCAGTTATGGAAATCGTTGTATAGGATAATTCTGGAGTGAGTTTTAGAACGTCCTGTTTGTATTTGTGCTCTTGGAAGTGTCAGTACAAGGGATTAAAAATAAACAACAGTGGAAGAGAATTAATGGGTCATGGTGGGGGAACAGCATGAGGAACCTGTGGGAGACAACAGAGGGGAAAACACGGGGAGCCCATCCCAGTGAGGGAGTTCTCAGGGCTTCGGCGCGAAGCCAGCGCTGTTCTTGGTGCTCCCCAGCAGAGAGAATCCTCTGGCTTGTCTTGGGCACCTCAAGGAAAGGGAAGGCAGCTTGGCCCTGACTGTGTGACACCGAGCAGGAATGCAGAGCAGGCTTTAATTCCCCCTGCCACCGGGGATATCAAACACACCCTCTGCTTTGTTAAGCAGCTGGGCTCCAGCCTGCGTCGCGGCGGCGATGTGGACACGAGGGAAGGGGAGAGTTAAAGCTGCAGACTCCTCTGGCTCTGCCCTGTCCTGTTCAGGCTGTGATTGAATTTTCAATTACCACTTTTCTGCTGCTCCAGAATGTTAATGTAGTCAAGGAATGTTTCCCAGGCCCCTGCAAAGGAGCGTACCTTGGCCAGGTGAGGGATGTCTTTACGGTCTCTCTCTCTTTACTGGAAGCAACACCACAGCCTGCTGAGGGCTGATGAGCAGCACTGAGAGACAGGGAGCTATTTTTAATAGTTTCAATAATTCTGAAGCCGAATGAGAAGCCCACCTGCTTCTGCTGCCTCAAGGCACCACGGAACACCACGGAACGCCACGGAACACCGTGAGCATCGAGCCACTCAGAAGGGTGTTTTTAAATCCATCGACTGTACAGGCGAAGCTGGGGCACAGACCAGTGTTCTGCTCTGGGTGTTACTGGCTGTGAGTAGCTGTTTGCTCAGAAGGTCTGTGCTGAAGGGAAAACCTGCTGCTTCGTGGCCAAAGCAGGAGGCAGAGCCCAGGTTAGACCTGCAGCTGTGGTGCTGGCTGGGAGGTGACACCGTGGTGGCAGCTTGAGCCGGGCTCCCAGTGCTTCCTTGTCCCTGGGATTTGGGATGGATGCTGAGGACAGTCCCTCCCAGTCCCCACCCTTGTGCAGAGACACGTGCCTTTTGCCCCTGGCAGAAGTACCTGGTTTTGGCAGCAATAACTGGGTGTGTTTGTTTAGTTTGGTCATGGCTGAGTTGGCAAGGTCAGGGTGGGTTATTTTCATTCCATGTTTAATACCATATTCTAATCCCATGTTCTTCCAGGAACGTGACCTTACACAGGGAAGGGCTAACTCCTCCCCTGCCATCCAGCAGCCATCCAGCTGCTGCTGGAGATGGGATGTCTGGAAGGTTTAATTTCCTCCCCATGGAATGAATTCTTCAAACTGTGGGTCCCTCTCTTGCCTGTGTGACCTTAGGCTGGCTGAAACACAGCAGCTTGGGGTTGTTTGTCATAATTACACCCTGCTGCACCGATGGCTTTCCAAGGTGGAGTTCAGACCAAGGATGTGATGCACGCTCAGCCCCTCAAAATCCCCTGAAGAACCATAAAGACTCAGAGGTGCAGCTGCCACCTCTGTGGGCAGGCTGGGGCTGCAGGACTGTCCCAGGGCTGTCCCTGGGGCACTCAAATACACCCCCCAGCAGCTGACTGAGTACCAGGCCCTGGGACCAACGCTGAGCGAGGGCAGCTTGGTCACCCAGCGGAGCTGCTCGGTACCTGGGTGGGTTCTGGGGAAGGGGGAGAGTTGGTGTTTCTGGGCAGTGGGGGAAGGGGGGGTGTTGGTGTTTCTGGGCAGTGGGGGAAGGGGGAGTGTTGGTGTTTCTGGGCAGTGGGGGAAGGGGGAGTGTTGGTGTTTCTGGGCAGTGGGGTTTTTTTTCTGCTGTCAGTGAAATGCTGCCTTGACAGCAGCAAACCCAGGAATATTGATTCGAACCCCAGCTTAGTCCTTCCTCCTCTCTAATTTGTGAGGAGAAGGGCTTAGCATCGGTACCTCTGCTGCCTCTTAGCAAGAGCTGTTGTCAGGAGGGAAGAAGAGGCAGAACACTGTGCTGTCCCTTGCGAGGAGAAGCACAGGCTCTGAGGGGGGGACACAGCAGCACCTGCCGTCCTGGGAAGGTGCATTAATTCCTGGCCAGTCCCCTCTGCAGTCCTGGGCACAGCCACCTCCTGGTTCTCACAGCACAGGGACTGCTGAAGACCTCTGTAATTAGAGCAAATTGGTGACACTCTGAGCCAGCAGCGAGGTGCCGTTCCTTTAAGAGCTGTTTTATTCCACATGAGCTGAGGGCTCTGCGCTGTCCCTGGGAGAGCCGCTGACCTGCAGAGCCACGGAGTCTATAAATGTTTCACAGTTTCACTGAATCCTGATTGCCCAGCATGTTAAATATATAGATACTGTCCAGTTCCCCTGTGCCCAGAGAGTCCTGGCCGGGGCAGGAGGGTGAACTTGGTGTTTGGAGCTGGGTTCCTTTGGTTGCGTGCGCCGTGTTCCTGCGCAGACCCACTGGGAGCTGGCAGATGGGTGAAGTGGGGGGGAGAAGTGGGGTCAGGGGAGCTGAAGCCATACATCTAACCCTGCTGTGTGCGTCCCTATAGGGTCCTTCATGATGCTGGTTGGGACAAAGTCCATGTTGTTGTCAAGCTGGTGCTTTTATTTCCCTGTGCTTGGGGCTCTTTAGGAAGGGACTGCCCACCGTGGCTCAACAGTGAGCCGGGACTCGGCTTGGAGGCTGAGGGGTTTAAGAGTGGCCCCTGTTCCAGCTCCCTCGAGGTGTCAGGGGTGAGGTGGCTTTATTTTGTGTGTCCCAGGAAGCAGAGCAGGCGTTCCTTGGGTCTGTAGTCATGACATTCATGTGGGTTTCACAGAGAGAGAACACCCATCGGTGGAGTCGCGGGAGCAGCCGGCTGATAGTCAGGAGGGTGGATTCTTCCTGGTGTCAAAGGGACCTTGTGTGGAATAGTCCCATAAGCAGGGCTGGATGACAAGAGCCAGTGGTTTGTGAGAGATTTCTGACCACCTCCCTTTTCTGGAGGATGCAGTCACGAACAGAGAAGCAATTAAGGCCGCTGGCATCGTCCCCGGGGTTTATCCCGTCGAGCGGTGTGTGTTTTAGTGCAACACCGATCGGGCTGAGCCCGGCCGACCCCCTCCTCGTGTCAGACGTGACATGCAGAGGCTGAGCCTGGCTTGGGGAAGGAGCTTTCCCTTCCCTCAAGGTTGTTAATGTGGAGATCTCACTGGTGGCTGCCAGGCTGCTGTCCACGCCGGTGCGAGCGCTTTAAATTCTGTCCCTCTTCCAACGATACCCAGCGTCAGGAGAGAGCAGAGAGCCAGCAGCCCTTCTAATGATGCTCGGGGGGGCTCAGGGCAGCATCAGACGTGAACAGTGTGGCCTTTGTTGCATAATTTTTGCATGACAAACGTTTCAACTCCAGGAGGGTTTGGGCCACGGCAAAACGACTGGAAGCTGGAGAAGCAGCTCTGAGCTCGGCCCCTTGTAAAGAGCGAGCGCCGACGGAGGTGTGGGACAGGGGAAGGATTGAGCAGCACGAAATGCTCTGCGTGGGGGAGCTGAACTTCATCTTTCCTGGCACCTGGGGCCTTGGTGGCTGCTCTGCAGTGAAGAGCTTGAAAAAAGATGGCTAATTCTCCCTGGGTGATGGGAGCCTGAAAGCTCCATTTACAAGATTAAGGGCTGGGAAGTTGGTAACTGGAACTTCTGAGAGCTCGGGGAACTTGAGAAAATCTTGCTCATGGGGCTGCAACGGGCAAGGACGGAGCGGGGAAGAATTTACCCGTTCATCTGGAGCCTTAATCAGAGCCTGACCTTTCCATCATGCTCACAGTTCTGTCACTGTGTGTGGAGGCATCTGGGTTTAAATGCTACATCAATGTCTGGGAGCTGCAGAAGTCAATGGTGTGTCTCAGAGCCGCGTGCGAGTTATTTAGGGGAGGTGAGGGGAAAGAACATGAATCAGCAGCTTGGGATATCAGCTGAGCTACAGCAGGAAGGGCAGCGAGGGAGCCAGGTCCCTGCACAGCACCCTGGCCCCGTCCCCGGAGCCGCTGGAGCTGTAGAACCCACCTGAGAAGCTTCTGGAGAAGGACAGGTGGCTTGTGCTTCCCTGTCTCCGTACAGAGCTCGAGGTGGATGCAAGCAAACACCCTCCCAGGAAATCTGCCTGTGGCTTTGTGCCCCAAAATCCCTGCAAGGGGCTTGGAGACCTGGAACTGGGAGTGTGAAAATCCTCTGGAGTCCAGCTGTCATCGCTGCCTGGGGACACGCGTCCTTCCCGAGGCGAAGGCACCTGAAACACTGACCTGAGCTGCGTCCTGTCACAGCAAAACACCTCTACAAACAGCTCTATCCCTTTTCCACAGGGAATTTAGCCTGCTTGGGCCTGTTGGCAGGAAGAGGGAGCGGGAATTAGCGACGTGAGGATCTCTGGGTGGAATGGTGGGGCCGGAAGATTTATGTGACCTTTGCTCGCTGGCAGGAGCGGAGCTGGTGGTGATGGCTGTCTCAATTATGGGTCTCCTTTGGAACGTGGACGCATTGCCTTGGAGATCAGAGCTGGCAGGGAGCACAAGCTGCTGGATCTTCCAGCCCATTTATCAGTCTGCTTGCCATTTGTATCTGCAGGTGGAGGAAATTGTTACCCATGCCGCTCCAAGGCGCTGCTGTTAACTCCTCGGTGCTGGGCTCATGTGGAGATGGGGGAGAGGTGTTGGTCTGTCTGCTTCCACAACCATCCATTCTGTACCAGCCCACTGTGGGGCTTGGGGTTCCTTGTGGGTGGGTGGGTGGGGTTTTTTTTGGCCTGTGGCTTTTGATCTGTGGGTTAGTTGGTTTAAACCCACCCAGAGCCCAGGAGTGAATCAGCTCCTTTGGTTTAGGTGGAGGGGGCATCGATTCAACTGGGGTTACCTGAATCTGGTCCTTAAGCCAGGCTGGGATATCGTTTGTTTTACCTCCTCATCCTCCACTAACCACATGACAGAATTAGCCAGCAAACACTGTATATCTGCAGGATTTCAATTTCTTCCTTGGCAAAGCAGCAGCTCGGGGCTGACCTCTTGCTTCCTACCTTTCGAAATGTCTCTCGGTGCCCGGTGTTCAGAAGAGCCTCCCTCTCCTTTGCCTTCACAGATCCCTCTGGGTTTATTTTTGACGTGCAGTCCAACACCGTGATGGCCCAAGGAGGAACCTTTGAAAACATGAAGGAGAAGGTAAATGTGCCTTTGGAGGCTTTAACTCTCCACGTGCCGTGGAGGAGCTGCTGAGCGCTGTGTCTGCATCTCCTCTCTGAGATGAGACACGGTTCTGTCTGGGAGCTGAGCTGCCTCTGTCAAAGGCAAAATTTCATCCAGCTTAATCGTCCTGGTGCATTAAAGTTTTGTAAGGAAGTGGTGGTGTGAGGCTCTGCGGGCTGAAGCTCTACCCCTTCCCCTGTTCCCTCCAGATCAGCGCCGTGCGGGCCATAGTCCCGAACAGGAGCAACAACGAGATCGTCCTCGTGCTGCAGCACTTCGACAACTGCGTGGACAGGACGGTGCAGGCCTTCATGGAAGGTAACTCCTGCTGGGGCTGCTGGCTGGGTGACTCCCCTCCGTGGAGCTGCCTCCCAAGCAGCAGCAGGGCTCAGCCCGGCACACCCCGCTCCAGGCTGTGCCTGCAGGTAGAACTCCCCAGGGGTGATTCTCTTCCTGGGCTTTGGTCAGTGTTTGCTCGACTCCGGGGTCAAGGCAGAGATAAGGGGTTGATAGCCCTTTAGATAGGGGAGGTCAGGCGTTACAGCAGCTCCTGTCCCTGCCTACGCCATGGGGATGTCTTCGGCTCCGATCGCCGCTGTTTGTACTTTGAAACCGGGCTCAACCCTCCCCTGGCTGCGTCAGGCGGAGTGACTGACCCGGGGAAACAGGCGGCTGCTGCTGACAGCGCCTGTCGCCTTGTGACTCCCGCACCGGCCAGCGCTGACAGCCGCGCTTCGCCTGCGGCAGCGTGACAGCTGTGCCCCAGACCGGGGCGTCCTGACACAGCCCCTGTCCCTGCGGGGAGGGGGACGGCCCATGGCTGACCTGGGTGCAGCCTGGACTTCACAACGTGCTCCAGCACGCCTGTGGGGGCCTGAACCTTTAGGATGGGGGAGCCTAAACCTTTAGTATGGGGGGCCCTAAACCTTTAGTATGGGGGAGCCTAAACCTTTAGTATGGGGGGGCCCTGAACCTTTAGTATGGGGGGGCCCTGAACCTTTAGTACAAGGGAGCCTAAACCTTTAGTGTGGGGGGCCCTGAACCTTTAGTGTGGGGGGCCCTGAACCTTTAGTGTGGGGGGCTCTGAACCTTTAGTATGGGGGGGCTCTGAACCTTTAGTATGGGGGGGGCCCTGAACCTTTAGTATGGGGGGGGCCCTGAACCTTTAGTATGGGGGGGGCCCTGAACCTTTAGTATGGGGGGGGCCCTGAACCTTTAGTATGGGGGGGGCCCTGAACCTTTAGTGTGGGGGGCCCTGAACCTTTAGTATGGGGGCGCCCTGAACCTTTAGCACAACAGAGCCAAAGAGAAGACTCTCCTTTTCCCCCCTTGATGGTTTCCCCTCTGCCCCAGCAAAGCTGGCAGGGCATTGTGAGGGAGCCGTGCTGCTCAGTGGGGTGTTCCCAACGCAAAACGAAACCCGTCCCCTCGTTACACCTGCTGAAGGGAATTGAAACTTGACCTTTCAGGGAGTGTCACCACTGGCTCCGGGGCTGAGGCGCTTCCACGTGAGCGGGGCAGGGACCAGAGTGGGTGCCTTGCCTACTACTCACCGCTGCTTTTCCTTGCAGGCAATGCCAGTGAAGTACTGAAAGAATGGACTGTAACAGGCAAAAAGAAGGTAACACTCCTTAAATACACTTTGCAGAGGCATTTGGCTCTTCGTTTTGAACCTTGGGACCCGGGAGAGCAGTAGGAATTCCTCGTGGTACAGATGGGAAATGAAACCAGAGAGCAAACGTGTATATTGCTGTTAGCGGAAGCGCTGCGTGAAGATAACCCCCAGGTTATCGGTGCCTGGCTGTTCAGGGCAATGATTTACACCCTAATTTGGGTGTAACATCATCTCCCCACGTTTGCATTGAACATCGTTGTCAGGCAACGACGTTGTGTTGAACACACAGCCTGTAAAAAAGGGCTCTCAGCTTTCTCTCCTCGCAGTCGCCTTCACTCCGCTGACCCACTGCAGGACCCCTAATTCACACACACAGCCCCACGCTGAAGTAAATCTCTCCCAGGTCCATTTCTTTCAGGGGAGCTCTGTAATTCACCGTTCAGATAGTCAGGCTGCTCCATTTTTCATCGGTAACCTTTGGAGCTGAACAGTTGTGTTTAATGCTGAGCTCTGTGGAAATATATTTCTCTGGCACGTAGGCTTCCTCGAGTGTTTTCCCTCCTCCTTTGCTCAGGCCTCTGTGAAAGGGTTAAATAAAGGTCTGCAAAGTTTCAGTGCTTGATATTATAATACCTAAATCCACCAGGACGAGAATCAAATCATAATTATTCATCAGGACTCCTTTGAATCTGTGAAAAGCACTGGCATGAAATGGAGAGGGGGAAAATGTGACCGAGTAACCCTGCGCTGGGGAATGAGGGGAGTTTTCTCAGAGCAGGGTCTAGTGAGGGGCACCCTGGAAGCTGCACCTCACCAAGGAGCACCCCAGAATCCCCCAGCCTGTGCTGTGGGCTCCAGCCACGGTGTTCCCCATCCGTTTTGGAGCCTTCAGCTGATAACCAGGGCTCTGCTGGCACACCATCAGAGAGGATAATGTATTTGCGCCTCGTTAATGCCACTATCTGTCCTCATTGTTGGGTAAATCCCTCCTCCTGTTAATAGGATCAACATCAGGCTGGCTAAAAAAGCATTTAATTCAGCTACTCTCAGCTGCTGAGCAGGAGCTTAATTCCCCCATCAGGAATTAAGCCCAACATTTATTTCTTTATTTCTTTCTTCTCCCCCTCCTCTTCCTCCCCTTTCCCTTTGTGGTCTGGACACCTAATCCTTAGAACAAGAAGAAGAAAACCAAACCCAAACCACAAGCTGAATCCAGCCTCCCAGAGCCTGGTAAATTGGTGTCCACTGAAGAGGAGAAGGGTGGAATGAACGGTTTCCATGTCAACGGCTGCGCCCACGACACGGAGTCTGTGGACTCGCTCAGCGAAGGTTTGGATGCGCTTTCGATTGATGCCAGAGAGCTGGAGGATTGCGAGTCCGCGGCGCCAGACATGCCTGAGAGCACAGGTTAGTCTCTGAAGTGGGGCAGGAGACGGGCACCGAGCGCTGGCAGAGCAGAGGAGCTGCCTCCTGCCTCTTCCCCTCCGCTCCTCCCTGGGCTGGGTCAGCGCTGAAGGCTGCTCTGTTCAGATACCTGCTCAGGAGAGAGCAGCTCACCCCGGTTCTCTGATGTCGCTGGCGATTTGACTGGTGGATATCGCGGTGTCGAGGCGGTCGGCGTTCCGCTGTCCTCTCCCCTTTCCCCCTTCAAACCCGTGTGCTTTCCTACAGCAGTGCCTGAACTAGCGAACGGAATAGCAGACTTTGACACACAATCGCTCATCCTGCATCCTTCCCAGAGCCCTTCGTCTCTCCGGCAGCGGCCTGAGCAGAGGAGCACTAGCAGGTCTCTGTCCAGAGCAGCAGCCAGCAGCACCACTGCCGCCTCCCTGCCCGCAACGCGCCTGGAAGACGTTCCCCTTTCACCTGCAAACAAGAAGTTAGGTAAGGGCCTGGGGGCTGCACGCTCCCCCCTGCCAGAGCGGGTCGCTGCTGGCTGAGTTCTCACCTCCTCTTCTGCTGTGTCACTGACAGACAGGGTGCTGAGGCAGGCTGGACTTTGATTCTAATGCGAGCTAACACGCTGCTTGTTATCTGGCCGGTTCCTCGCACTGGCTGCTCCTCCTCTTCACCGCACGCCGTGGCAGGAATCTTGACAGCAGTTTAGATGTAGTGCCTGGAGCAGCAAACCCACATGTGTGAGAGGAGCAGGGGAGGAAGCAGCCGCTCTCGCTGCATACGCTTAGCCCAGCTTTGTGCTCCATCACAGAGCCTTCAGGTTGTTTCTCATCTCTTTTTTTCCCCTCTCCCTCTCTTGTGTGTGTGAGTGAGAATCAGTCGAGAGGCCAGAAGTTCGGACCAGCCCTGTCACAAGATGTGACAGCTGCCTTCTACTGAGTTCTTTACTTTTTTTTCCCTTTTTTCCCCCTGTTTTCTCCACAGCTGAGTTCTTAGGACAACGAGTGGGGACAGGAGGGACCTCTGAGCCCTCGACCGGGGTGGTGGTCGCTATACTCAGCTTAGGCAGAGGAGGTGGTGTTAGTTCCCCTCCTTGCTGCACCCAGGAGCAGCTGGTGGCAGAGCTTGGTGGGGGGGAAGCAGCTACACCCCAGCAAGCTCCAGGGAGCATGGGCAAGCTGAGGCACAGGACTGACTGTGGCAGCGATAACCAACCCCCTTTACCTCCTGATTTGAGGAAACAGCCTTAATTTTTGGCTCTGAGTTAACTCCCTTCCCCAGGCAAGCTGCTGTTCCCTATCATTTAGTGATAGGAGGTGTTGGTCTTTGGCGTAGACTCATTCCTCCTCTCTGTTCCCTTGCACAAAAGTAACTCAAGGCACCTTTGGTTTCTCTGCTGTATTGAAACACGTGGAGGGACATCCCTCCCTCTGCCCAGAGAAGGAATTTCTTGGAGCCTTGGGAAACCTTTCCCCACTAAGAACATCTCTCAAACTGTCCCTGCTGAGCCTCGTGCCTTTGTGACAGGGAAGGGAACGACAGATTTCAAACCAAAGCAGTGCCTGGTTTCAGAATAAGCAGGGGAAAAGGCGTCTTTCCCTGCTGGGAGGGCTTGGTGAGGTGACTGACACGGCTGTCACCGTCCCTCTGTCTCTCTGGCAGGCTCTAACATTGAAAAGTCGGTGAAGGATCTCCAGCGCTGCACCGTGTCGCTGGCGCGGTACCGGGTGGTGGTCAAGGAGGAGATGGATGCTTCCATTAAGAAGATGAAGCAGGTCTTTGCTGAGCTCCAGAGCAGGTAAGTTCAATGCAGGGACGGGTCCCGATGTTAAAGCTGAAGGCCAGTAGATAGAGAAAAAGGTTTTGGGCTCTCTGCTGAGCTCGGGCTCTGTGTCTGTCCAACGGGGCCGTTCTGACCATCCTGAAGCTGTAGCTAACGTGAGGAACCAGCCAGGTAACACCCAGATGGGTAGGTGCTAAGGCTAACTGTGCTGGAGGGAGGGCAGCTGGGAGCTCAGGGTGCAGCAGCCTGTGCTTTTGGGAACAAACACTCCTATCCAGAGTGTTCCCATTGTGTTTGGAGAGAGGGAGCCTGGGAAGGGACAGGTACGCACAGCGAAGATCGTCCTGTGCAGCAGACCAAACCTCATACCATGCACAGTGTTCCTCTGGGTGTAACCAGGACTTGGGTGTTCCTCTGAGTGTGATCAGGTTTTGTGGGGTTTGAGGTTTTGTTAATGAACATCTTTATTGGCTTCTAAGTACTCTAAGGTTGATACTCCAAAAGGCCTCACGTCAGGTTTGCTCCCTCGTCGAGAAGCTGCTGCTCTTGGTTACACAAACACTTGTGGCACAGAAATACTCAGAGTTCTCCTTGCCTGCAGTGAGAAACGTTTGACAGGCACCTGAAGCGCTGCTCTGGCTTCGAAGGGTTAAAGCAGATGGTTGGCAGGCCTGCAAACCCCTGTCAGGAGCTGTCTCTGTCTGAAAACTGACCCTGCAGGTAGCAGCAGTGATGTAGGGTGCTGTGTTCTGGAGCCTTGGAGCAGACCTACTCCTCCTGCCTGGGCTGCTTCTCGTGCTCACCCTTGTGTTTGGGAAGTGTTCTCCTGTCCTGAAGCACGTGGAACCTTCCCCTGTGTTTAACCTCATCGTGTGCTGAAAATACCAACAAAAATAGTTATAAATGGCTTTTAAACTGACAGCAGGAGGCTCAGGCCAGGCTGGAGGGGCAGGGTTAATGGTGTCTGTGGGCTCTGACTGGCCTTTTCCTGCCAAGAGCTCTGTGGGCTCCTCTGGCCCCATTCCAACAGCTCCATGTCCTCCTCATGTTGGGGGCTCCAGAGCTGGAGGCAGCACTGCAGGTGGGGTCTCAGCAGAGCAGAGCAGAGCAGAGCAGAGGGGCAGAACCCCCCTCAGCCTGCCAGCCACGCTCCTCCTGACGCAGCCCAGGATGTGGTCGGCCTTCTGGGCTGGGAGCACCTGAGTCCTCTCTGCAGGGCTGTTCCCCAGCACCTCACCTCCCAAAACAGCACCCTGAGTCCTCTCTGCAGGGCTGCTCCCCAGCACCTCACCTCCCAAACCAGCACCCTGAGTCCTCTCTGCAGGGCTGCTCCCCAGCACCTCACCTCCCAAACCAGCACCCTGAGTCCTCTCTGCAGGGCTGCTCCCCAGCACCTCACCCCCAGACCAGCACCCTGAGTCCTCTCTGCAGGGCTGCTCCCCAGCACCTCACCCCCAGCCGGGGTGGGTGACAGGGTTGCCCCAGCCCAGGTGCTTCCCCAGCTCGTCCGGTTGTGACTGTCTGCAGCAGGATGTTGTTGTTGAGTGTTGGCTGGCAGCTTTTGTGTCTGCCCCTCTGTACAGCTCCAACAGCCATGAGAACCTCTCTGGCATGGAATAGGTCGTCCCTTTGGCTCCCTGAGTGATGCCTCCGCCTTTGCCTTGTGCTGCCGCCTCTCGCCCGCTTGCGTCACGCTGGGGAAGGTGAAAGACTCCAGCCCCGTCCTGCAGCCACAGCTGAGCTGGCAGAGGGGGAAGCAGGACGTGGGGTTCCGTGAGCGGTTCCGTGGGCGGGGAGGCGAGTGCAGGGCTGGAACGGGGCCACCAGGAGCCTCCCTTGGCAAATGCCAAGCCGAGGAGCCGCTCGGCATCTGGCTCTGCCCCTGGCCAGCAGTGACCCTGCACCGGGGCCGTTCGGCTCGGTGCAACGAGATTCACTTTCCTTTCCCTGGCAGCGAAGCAGCTGCTGAGCGAATTGGACCTTGGTTAGTTATTTCTGCTGGTGTTTTCCCAGTGTGACACGGAGAAGAATTAGTGGGGTTTAAAACCCTCCGGCACGAGGTGGGATCTGAGAGTTAAATCCCTGTGCTGAACTCTCTCTCCAGCTGCATTTCCACTGAAGGAAAACCTGCTCTCAGAGCGGGTTCGTTCAGCTGAAACGGGATATTTTAAGTAGCTAAAGCTTGGGCTGGTTGAACTTCTGCCTGTCAGGGCCCCTCGGGTGTGCTTGGAACCAGTGAGGCTTCCTAGAGGTCTTGACCTTCATCTGCTCTCACTGGGTAACGTGCTCGTGGTCTGAGGTACCTGAGGGGGAAGGAGACCTGTGCTGGGGGTGTGCTGGGGGGTGTGCTTGGGGTACACCTCAGCCTCTGAAATCCATCCTCTCTGAGCAGCAGCTGCTTTCACCTCCTGTTCTGAGAGGATTTGCTCCTCTGCGCTGGAGATAGTCAGGTAACCTGAGCTGGGGGATCCTGATAGTCCTTCACTTCCTGAGCACTTTGCTGTCTGCTGCCAGGGAAGGTCTGGAGAAAACCCAGCCAAGCCCCAGGCTGGGCAGTGTGGGTGAGCTCAGCTGCAGCAGGTAGCTGAGGGGCTGTTTGCCAGCGCTGAGTTCACGGCTGCGCTCGCCTGTGCTGCCCTGCGGCAGAGCTGCCGGCTGTTCCTCCAGCTGCCCCCCATCACAGGGGGTCTTTGGGGTGGTTGTGTTTCAGCCCCAAGGAACACCATCCCCAAAGCCCTTCGGGGTGCTTGTGCAAACAGCCATCATCTTCCTCAGCATCTGGTAGGCGCTGCCCAGCCGAGCAGCCCAGAGCCCCCCAGCTGAGCATTCGGCGTCATTTCACCTTCAGCACTTGTCCAATTCCCCTTCTTCTTCCTTGTGCACGTGTTAAACGTCCTCTCCAGGAGCCCAGCCCTTGGAGACCCTCCTGGGCTCTCTCTCCTCCCTGGACAGAGCAGTTGAGAGGCAGCCGTGTTTCCGAACGGCCCCGGCGAAGGGGCGGCCGCTGCGGGGTGGCGGGGGGTCTGATCCGAGTCACTCATCACCCCCAACCTCGGGCAGCACCACCTGACCTCCATCCCTCAGCCAGCCCAGCTGGAAAATTGGGTAAAGGCTCCAGCTGAGCTCTGCTGAGCAGCGGGAATTGCAGAGAGAGCGTGAGCCACGGGCCAGCCAAGGAGGGTGTGTGGAGAAGAGCCCGGAATGGCCCATCCTCAGCGGGTGCTGGTGCTGTGGGAGCTGCTGTGTGCGCAGGGAGGAGCTGGAATGCGGCGCTGCAGCCACCAGCCTGCTCCTCTGCCTTAATTAATCATTAAGGCCACACTCCCAACTGTCTCTCTCCAGGGGCATTCCTCCCACTGACGTGGTCTCTGGGCACGGGGTGTCCCCCTTCTCCCTGCCCCTGGGCGGTGCGGAGCCGGGTCCAGCCGCCCTGGGGATGGCTGGAAAGGAGGTGAAGTCTTATTAGTGCAGCTCTTGACACGCGCCGTTGTCTTTGCACGCTCGGGCTGAGAGAGCCTGACCTGAGCAGGCCCCTGCTGTGCCAGGAGCAGAAACAATCCCTGCCCTGAAAAGGCAGACGGACAGAGCGATAAATCAACAGAAGAAGCCAAATGTCAAAGCTGCTGTTCAGAGGGAATTGTTTAAATTGATCTCGCCTCGGCGCGGGGGGAGCGGGCTGGGCTTTGCATTTCAGATGCTCTGTGCTTTCCCTTTCAGGCAGGCGTCATGCAAACGTCCTGCCCCTGTGCCAGCCAACCTCCCTGCCTTCAAAAGGGAGAGGAGAAAAGAAAAGCCACCCCACCGCAAATAAGGGTATGGCAGGGCTGGTCCTGCGGTGCTGCCGCCCGGCCCTGAGCCGCTCGGAGCCCCCGCAGCCGGCGTGGGAGGGGGAAGCTCAGCGATTGAAGCCGGGATGGAAAGGGAGCTCGTTAAAAAGCCGGGCGGCCAACGCGGCGGCGGCTGAGCGAAGGGGACCCGCAGCGACGCGGGGCCGGGGCTGTCCGTGCCCGGGAGCAGCGCAGGGCTGCGGCCGTTGGTGACGCGCAGCCACGCAGGGAGGAGGCTGCTTTGGAGCCACAGCTCGGGGGGCACAAAAGGAGCAGCCACGGGGAGAGTCTGGCTGCTTTATGGCAAAGAGCTGCCGCCAGCGCCGGACCCCGGCCGGAGATCCGGAGCTGGACGGACTGGCTGTTCCTTCCCTGCTCCCCTTGTCACCTGAATCACTCAGCACCCACATCCCCTGGCAGCATGAGCCTGTGAGGGGTGGTTATGGGGGGCTCTGCCTTGCTGGAGGGTGCTCGGGGGCCTCAGCTGCTTAAATTTGGCTGTTCTGCTTGCCGTGATGCTCGGGGGGGTTTGGGGTCTGACGGCAACAGACATGCTCGGGGCTCCCGGTGAGCCGAGAAGCTTCGCTGTGACCCCCTGGGGTGTTCCCTCCACAGCCAAAATCGGTCCTGGGGCTGTAAGAGGTTTAGATAAGGTAACAGGGGGCTGGGAGTGCAGCACCTGAGGGGCTGCCTCGGGTGGGACGGGTGCCCCAAGGCCCGCAGCCCCCCTCCTGTGGCCGTGGCCCCTCGTCCCGCGCCGCAGCTCGTTAGCTGGTGTCCTGAGCACCTCTCTGCCCTACTTGGCTTCAGTGGTGAAGCCCAAGAGCACAGGGCTGCCCAAGAGCACAGAGCATCCCAGGAGCACAGGGCTGCCCAGGAGCACAGGGCTGCCCAGGAGCACAGGGCTGCCCAGGAGCACAGGGCTGCCCAAGAGCACAGGGCTGCCCAAGAGCACAGGGCTGCCCAGGAGCACAGGGCATCCCAAGAGCACAGGGCATCCCAAGAGCACAGGGCTGCCCAAGAGCACAGGGCTGCCCAGGAGCACAGGGCTGCCCAGGAGCACAGGGCATCCCAGGAGCACAGGGCTGCCCAAGAGCACAGGGCAGCCCAAGAGCACAGGGCTGCCCAAGAGCACAGGGCAGCCCAAGAGCACAGGGCATCCCAGGAGCACAGGGCTGCCCAAGAGCACAGGGCTGCCCAAGAGCACAGGGCAGCCCAAGAGCACAGGGCTGCCCAGGAGCACAGGGCATCCCAAGAGCACAGGGCTGCCCAGGAGCACAGGGCTGCCCAGGAGCACAGGGCTGCCCAAGAGCACAGGGCTGCCCAGGAGCACAGGGCATCCCAAGAGCACAGGGCTGCCCAGGAGCACAGGGCTGCCCCCGACAGCGCCGCTCCCTCTCCCCTTGCCAAGGTGGCTCCGACTTTTACCGGAGCGAGGTGACCCCGTACCCGGCGGCTCCCCGGGATCGCCGCGCCGGGCCCCAGCCCGGGCCAGTTTAACACCAGCCAAACTGGGACACAACCGTGTCCAGGACAAAAGCCGGAGCGCGGCGCGTTCCTGCTGCCACCTGCCGGTGTCTGCTGGGCGTCCGGGTCACCCGGGGACCCTCCCGGCGCTGGGAGTGCCACCCTCCTCTTTGTTTAACTCTCAACCTCTTCCCTCTCTCTCTCTGTTTCCCCTCTCCAGCCTCATGGATCGGGAGGTGGCGTTGCTGGCTGAGATGGACAAAGTGAAAGCAGAAGCGAGTGAGTCTCTGCCTTGTACCCTGCGCTCCGGAGGGGAGGGGGATCCTGGGCTTCACCCCCTGTTCACAGCATCCTGAACTTCCCAGCTCTGTACCCCAGCAAAACCCACCCCATGCCTTGGGCTCTCTATATCCTGACTGGGTGGTTCTATTTTGACCCCAAACCATCCTGTCAGAGGGCATAAACCTCCCTCTCCCATGGAGCAGGGGCGGCATTCCTACAGTTCTCAGCCTTCCTGGGAAGCAGGGAAGGGGTTTCTTCTCCCAGGAGCAATCCCCAGGGCCGCCTGCTCCAGCAGCACCCAGCCTGGCTGTTTGGGAGGGCAGAGGGGGTGGCAGGGAAGTGGGGGAGCCCAGGGAGAGCTGGGGCTTGTCTCCCAGCTGGAGTCAGCTCCCAGCTCAGGTTCAGCCTGTGCCTGGGGCCGCAGGGAACGGCCGGAGCTGCTGAGCAGCTGGCGCGGCGCCGTCTGGGAAGGGGACTGGGGGAACCTCCTGGTTACCAATAAGGGGCCTGGTGTCGGGTTTGGGGCTGTTCCACTCTGGGGAGGTGGGTTGGGCAGCGCTGGTGCCTCAGCTGCCGTCTGCTCCGCAGTGGAAATTCTGCTCGGCCGCCAGAAGAAGGCAGAGGCCCTGAAGAAGCTGACGGACGTGGCCGTGCGGATGTCGGAGGAGCAGCTGGTGGAGCTCAGAGCCGACATAAAGGTGAGTTCCCCCCACCCCCCCTTAATCCAGCCCAGTCCTAATCTCACCCACACGGTGCCGCAGGGATTAACGGGGCTGCCACCTCCCTGTGTTCCTGCTCAGAGACACCCAGCTGGTGTTATCCCACGTGTGGAGCAGCTCGAGCAGGTGCCTCTGAGGAGGGACCCCTGCCCCCCTCACACCCCCAGTTGAACCCAACCCCCAGTCAGCCCAGTCCCTTAGTTCTGGTTGGTGGCCTCTTGTTTTCTTACTGGTTTTCTTGGCTGGGCTGGGCTGTTTCCTGAAGTGATCCTGGAATTGTGTCCTTGGTCCTTGTCCTTCTGGTTCTCTGGGGTTTGGTGGGGGCTGTGCTGCTCCCTTAGTTTTACCCCAAAGTTTATTCTCTGGCAGCTCCTTTAGCTCTGAGCACTGAGCCAGGCTCTTAACCCCCACACGTCCCCACAGCACCCTGCTGACTTTGGGGTGCTGCCACAGCAAATAATTCCCCTTTCAAAGCCACAAAAACCTGCTCGACCCCCAGCAAAGGATTAGTGCTGCTGAGAAACCCCATGAGGGTCCCGAGCCCTGACCTTGCAGGGAGAGGGGGGCTCTTTGGGGCTGTTGAGGGGCTGTTTGGGGCTGCTGAGGTGCTGAGCTCACCTCCAGCACCGTGTTCTCCATTCCCAAAGTCCCCAGAGCCGTTTCCCTCCTCACTGGGGCGGTTGGGTTTTGTTTTTCAAGCGGTTCCTGAGTCACACAACCTGTTCCCAGCCCAAAGCAGGAGGGTTTTGCCCCCGTTGCGTGTCCCCTGCCCTGCGTGGCCCGTCTCACACGCCTGTCTCTGCCTTGGCAGCACTTCGTCAGCGAGCGGAAGTACGACGAGGACCTGGGCAGGGTGGCACGGTTCAGCTGCGACCTGGAGGCGCTGAAGAAGAGCATCGCCTCCTTCGGCCACGGTGAGCTGGGCTGGGGGCTGAGGAGCCCTCCCCGCTGCCCCGACCCTCCCCGCTACCCCGACCCTCCCCGCTGCCCCGACCCTCCCCACTGCCCCGACCCTCCCTGCTGCCCCGACCCTCCCCACTGCCCCGACCCTCCCCGCTGCCCCGACCCTCCCCGCTGCCCCGACCCTCCCTGCTGCCCCGACCCTCCCCGCTACCCCGACCCTCCCCGCTACCCCAACCCTCCCCGCTGCCCCAACCCTCCCCACTGCCCCGACCCTCCCCGCTGCCCCAACCCTCCCTGCTGCCCAGACCCTCCCCGCTGCCCCGACCCTCCCCGCTGCCCCGACCCTCCCCGCTGCCCTGACCCTCCCCGCTGCCCCGACCCTCCCCGCTGCCCCGACCCTCCCCGCTGCCCCAATCCACCCCAACACACAGTGGGACCGGGAGCTCGTTGTTCCCTCTGGGCAGCAGGAAGAGGACCCAGCCCTCCACTCCGGGGTGACGGCGCTGGGCTCCCCTCAGCGCCACGCTCATTTTTGGGGTGTTTCCCTTCCAGTTTCCCACCCCAAGAACAGCTACTCCACCCGCTTGCGCTGCAGCTCGGGCTCAGCCTCGGCGCCCGGCGGTGCCGCCGACCCCGCGGCTCCCTGCGCCCTCTCCTGCACCTCGGCCACCAGCCTCACCGCAGCGAGCAAGAAGCCTTCGGCCTCGGCAGAGCTGGGGGTGGGAAACACCCCCCCCCGCCCTCCCCAGCCCTCACGAGAGGTAAGGGCGCCCCGGAACCTTCTTTTCGGGGGGTTGGGGGTTCCCTCCCAGGCTGGGGAGGTGGGAGCTGCCTCCAGCCCCCCTTTCACTCACCCCTCTCCCTCCCTTCTGCCTTTCTTTGGCTTTGCAGGGGAACAGGAGGCCGGGGACGGGGCCCAGGGCCCAGGGCCAGCGCCACACCGCCCCCCCCGCCCGCAGCAACACCGGGACCCGGCACAGGAACCCGGCCCAGGCCCCCGGCAGGCACCAAACCTCCCCCCCGGCAGCAGCGGCTCCCAGCACCGGCCAGACTCAACCCCCGGGCCCCGGCAGCACCTCGGCGCAGCCCGGCCGGCCCGGCACAGAGCCCCGGGGGCTCCCCCAGCGCAGACCCCGAGCCAGTCGCCAGGAGGGAGCGAACTCCTGAGAGCCGGGGCTGCGCCGGCCCCTGGCCCGGCCCCTGGCCCCCGGAGAGCCGGGGCTGCGCCGGCCCCTGTGCCCCCCAGAGCCGAGGCTGCTCCCAGCTGGCATCCTGACCACGGGCAGTTCCCTCTTCTCCGGGGTTTTCGTGCCATTTTTCCTTTTCTTTCTCCTCCCTCCCTTCCCCCTCTGCTTTGTGTTCTCCTCACGCTGCCCCCCGAGCGCCTTCAGCCCCCCCCCCCACTGTCTCACCCCTCCTGTTCCTTCCCCCTCCAGAAATCCTTCTTTTTCCCCTCAGATCGCTGGCAGCACCGACCCCCCCCCACCCCCGCGGGGTCTTTTCTCCCCCACGCCAACATCTGGGTGCTGCCTGCGAGGGGAGGGGCCGGTGCCAGCCCGTCCCTCGTGCTGGCAGCGAGGATGATGAGGGCTGGGACAGGGGGAGAGCTGGGGCGGGGGGAGCTCTGGGTGTCCCCCCCGGGGCCGGACGGGACACAGGGGCTGGGGTCCTGCACGTTTCACCCTCACACTTCACTCTTCTTTTCATTCCCCTCTTCTTGCCCTGCCTTCCTCCCCCCAGCTCCCCCCTCTCTTTCTCCTCCCCAGCTCCCCCCTCTCTTCCTCCCCCGGTTCCCCCCCCCCCTTCCTCCCTAAATTAATTTGATAGCAATACCAATTAAGGGAGCTCATCCTGGCTGCTCCCGGGCGCGGATCCCCCTCCTCCTGCAGCGTGGGGTGACATCCCTGGCTGGGCCCTGCTGCCACCGGTGACCCCGGGGCTGGGGGAGGAGAAGGGGGTGGAGGGGGGGTCCCTGGCCACACTGCCCCCCCCTCCCCGGGTTTTGGGGTTTTTCTTTCTCCCTCTTTCAAATTAAATAAATGAAACCTGAGTTTCAGCTTTCAGAATGTTCTGCTGAAGTCACTGAGCCCCCCCCCCCGCCCCCTCCCCTGCCCCCCCCCCCAAGGTACCTCGTCCCCGTGGGCTGCGATCTGTGTGACACCCCCACCCCCGCCCCCCTTTCCCCCCAAACCCGGGGGCAGCTTCTCCCGGAGAGGAGCCGGGATCGGCCCCGGGGGCTGCGGGAGGGTCCGGGCTGGGAGGGGGGTCCTGTTCCTCCCCCTCCCGGCCGCGGCCAGCCCCTCCCGGGGGTGTGGGGGGGGCGGTCCCGGGGCGGGGGGCGGTGCCGGGCTACGGCGGGTCCCGGGGCGGCGCCGCGGGGGAGCCCCGGGGCCGGTGGTACCCGCGGGGATGGCGGCAGCGCGGAGGGGCCGCTGAGATGCCGCCGATGCGGGGCCTCCTGGCGCCGCAAAACGCCTTCCTGGACACCATCGCCCGCCGCTTCGACGGGACGCGTGAGTGGACCCGCACCGGGACCGGGACCCGCACCGGCACCGCGGCGCTGCCCCCCGTCCCATCCCGCTCCGGCACCGGCACCGACGGGGCGGCGGCGATGGGACCCCGGTGGGGCGGGCGGTGCTCGGCGCTGCGCATCCCCCGCGGGACGGGACCGGCGACGGGACCTGGGACGGGACGGGACGGGGCGGGGCGGGACGGGGCGGGCGGTGGTCGGGGCCGCGCACGGGATCCCCTCGGAGAGCGCCCGGTCGGGCCCCGGGGGGATGCTCGGAGGGGGGGTCCCGGCTCCGTCCTGGCTCCCACCGCCCCCTCCCGCCGCCCCCTCCCGGGGCTATAAATACCCGCCCCGCCCCCGCCGCACCGGGGCTGGGCCGGGCCGGGACCGGCAGCTGCGGCGGGGTTCAGGTTGGGGGAGGGGGGGGGAGGGTTGGAGACCCCCGAGATCCCCCCGGTCCTTGGGAAAGCGGCCCCCTCCCCCCCCAATCCTGGCGTCTCCCGGGGAGAGCAGGTGGGAGGCGGCCCCCCCACGCTGTTCCTATGCAAATGTATGCAGATGAGGCAGAGTGGGCTCCGCCGGTGCCAACCGGGGCGGTTCAGCCCAACGCTGCTGCGCGGAGGGAGGGTAAAAATAACCCAGCGGGCACAGATGGCATCAGGCACCCCCGCACCCCCCCCACCCCGCACCCCCTACCCCGGAACCCCCCCAGATCCCCTACCCTGCACCCCCTACCCTGCACCCCCCTACCCCAGGGCCCTCCCCAGATCCCCTATCCCACACCCCCCTACCCCAGGACCACCCTACCCCAGGACCACCCTACCCCGGGACCCCCCCAGATCCCCCACACCGTACCCCCCTACCCTGCACCCTGTATCCCAGGACCCCCCCCATATCCCCTACCCCTCACCCCCCTACCCCAGGACCCCCTTACCCTGGGACTCCCCCAGATCTCCCACCCTGTATACCCCTACTCTGCACCCCGTATCCCAGGACCCCCCCCCAGATCCCCTACCCCTCACCCCCCTACCCCAGGACCCCCCTACCCCAAGACCCCCCCAGATCCCCAGCACATCCACAGGGACTGACCCAGACACCCCCACCCCGCAGTACCCCCTTTTCCCCCCCCAGATACCCCCCAAACCCGATGGGCTCCTTCCCGCCAGCCTCACAGGCTCCCCCCGTGTCCGTCTGTCCCCCCCTCCGCGTGTCCCTTGCAGACAGTAACTTCGTGCTGGGCAATGCCCAGGTGCCCAGCGCCTTCCCGGTCGTTTACTGTTCCGACGGCTTCTGCGACCTGACGGGCTTCTCGCGGGCCGAGGTGATGCAGCGTTGCTGCGCCTGCTCCTTCCTCTACGGCCCCGACACCAGCGAACTGCTGCGCCAGCAGCTGCGGCGTGCGCTGGACGAGCACCAGGCCTTCAAGGGAGAGCTCATCCTCTACCGCAAGAGCGGTGGGTGATGGACGGGACAACCGGGGCCCTTGGGCATCCTTCAGCAGCCTCCTTTACCCCCCTGCAGCCCCCCGGGGAGGTGCTGCTGCCGCATCGTCCCTGTGGGCCCTGGCAGGTGTCCCCTTCTGGTGTCTGCTGGACGTGGTGCCCATCAAGAACGAGAAGGACGAGGTGGCCCTGTTCCTCGTGTCCCACAAGGACATCACCAGCACCAAGAGCCGCTCGGGTGCTGACAGCGCCAAGGACACGGGTGAGGGGATGGGGTGGGAAGGAGGGGACAGGCTGGAGCCCCCACCGTGGCCACCAGCGTCCCTGTCCCCTCCTTCTGCCTGGGCAGGCGGGCGCCGGCGGTTCGGCCGTGCCAGAGGGAAGGGGTTCAACGCCAGCCGGCGCCGGAGCCGGGCGGTGCTCTACCACCTCTCAGGGCACCTGCAGAAGCAGAGGAAGGGCAGGCACAAGCTCAGGAAGGTGACCAGGGACATGTTGTGGGGGCTGGGGACACCGTGGGGTTGGGGGACACAGGGTGGGCTGGCTGGGAAGAGGCAGACGTGGTGACAGAGGGGCTGGGGACCAGGGGCAGCACACCCCCCACCAGTGACAGTGTGCCTGGGGCCAGGGGATGGGGCAGCTAGGCTGACACCCGCCCCCACCCCTCCATCAGGGGGTCTTTGGGGACAAGCCCTCGCTGCCTGAGTACAAGGTGGCCGCCATCCGCAAGCCCCCCCTCATCCTGCTGCACTACGGGGCCTTCAAGGGGGGCTGGGACGGGCTCATCCTGCTCGCCACCCTCTACGTGGCCGTCACCGTCCCCTACAGCGTCTGCGTGGGCGCCGGCGCTGCAGAGGGGCTGCCGGCTGCTCGCAGCCCCCCCAGCGCCTGCGACCTGTGTGTGGAAATCCTCTTCATGATGGGTAAACCCCCCCCACCCCCACCCCCCCAAGCCCCCTGCCCTGTGCTGGCCTGGGGCTGGCAGAGGCTGGGGGAGCTCGGGGCGCTGATGGCTGCCCCCCCCCCGCCCCCCCCATCACCCCAACCCCCCAGACATCGTCCTCAACTTCCGCACCACCTTCGTCAGCAAGTCGGGGCAGGTGGTGCTGGACCCCGGCGCCGTCGCCCGTCACTACCTGGGGGGCTGGTTCCCGCTCGACCTCGTGGCCGCGCTGCCCTTCGACCTGCTGGCCGCCTGCCAGGTCAACGTGGTGAGTGTGGGGACCCCCACGGGCTGCTGGGACCCCCCATGGGCTGATGGGACCCCCCCATGGGCTGATGGGACCCCCTCCCCCAGAGATGCAGGGACCCCCCCCGCTCAAGATACAAGGAGCCCACTGGGGGTTTTGGGGGTCATGGGGACCTCACTGAGACCCTGATGGGGCTGGGGGGGGCCCAAAAGGCTGCGGGGACCCTGATGGGGCTGTAGGACATCCCCACCCCCCCCCACCCCCCCACCCCCAATGTGCCTGTGGTGACACTGAGAGGGGGTCTAGGGATGCTGAGGGGGCTGTGGCGATACTGGGGGGGGCTTGTGAGACCGCGATGGGGCTGTGAGGACCCCGGTGGGCTGCAGGACGCCCTCCAGACTGCTGCAGGAACCCCGAAGGACCCCAGAGGGGCTGGTGGTGGGTGGTTGGAGCCCTCGGGGTGCCCCAGCCTCTCCTGCACCCCCCTCTCTCCCCAGTACGCGGGCGCCCACCTGCTGAAGACCGTGCGGCTGCTGCGGCTGCTGCGGCTGCTGCCCAACCTGGACCGGTACTCCCAGTACAGCGCCGTGGTGCTGGCCCTGCTCATGGTGGTCTTCGCCCTCCTGGCCCACTGGGTCGCCTGTGGCTGGTTCTTCCTGGGGCAGCGGGAGGTGGAGGGCAGCCCGGACGCCCTGCCCGAGATCGGTACTGCCACCCCCCACCCACCCCCCAGAACCCCCCGGGGCTCCTGTCCTGTGTCCCTGGTGCTGTGGGTCCCATCCTGTCCCATCCGCCCCCACCCCCCAGAGCAGGGGTCTGTCTCCGAGCAGCTGGGGGGAGGGGGTTTCCCTGCTGCCCTCCCCATGGTCCCCCCCACCCCACCGTGTCCTCTGTGCACCCTGAAGCTGGGGTGCCCCCCCCCCCATGTAGTGTCCCCCTCACCCTGTGCCCCTCCGTAGACCAGTAACCCCCCGCCCCCCCCCCCCCCAAAAGACCTGCCCATGGTGCCCTGTGCACCCTGCAGCTGGGGTGCCCCCGGCTGGTGTCCCCCTCACCCTGTGCCCCCCACTCCAGACATGCTGCAGCCCGTGCACCCCACAGCCCCCGCCTGACCCCTTCTCACGTGGGGCTGCCCCCCCCTCTCTCTCTGTGTCCCCCCCCACCCCAGGCTGGCTGCAGGAGCTGGCGCGGCGGCTGGAGACCCCCTACTACCTGTCGAGGAGCAACTGCAGCTCGGGGGGGGTCGGGAACACCACGGGGCCGGGGCTGAACTGCAGCGGGAGCGGGGGGCTGCGGGGGGGCCCCTCGCTGCGCAGCGCCTACATCACCTCCCTCTACTTCGCGCTGAGCAGCCTGACCAGCGTCGGCTTCGGCAACGTCTCGGCCAACACGGACAGCGAGAAGCTCTTCTCCATCTGCACCATGCTGGCCGGGGGTGAGGGGCTGCCGGGGGCGAGGGGCTGCCGGGGGGGAGGGCTGGCCGGGGCTGAGGGGCTGCCGGGGGTGAGGGGCTGCGGGGGGCGAGGGGCTGGCCGGGGGTGAGGGGCTGCCGGGGGTGAGGGGCTGCGGGGGGTGAGGGGCTGCGGGGGGTGAGGGGCTGCCGGGGGTGAGGGGCTGGCCGGGGGTGAGAGGCTGCCGGGGGGGAGGGGCTGCGGGGGGTGAGGGGCTGCGGGGGGTGAGGGGCTGCCGGGGGTGAGGGGCTGCCGGGGGTGAGGGGCTGCCGGGGGTGAGGGGTTGCGGGGGGTGAGGGGCTGCGGGGGGTGAGGGGCTGCCGGGGGTGAGGGGCTGGCCGGGGGTGAGAGGCTGCCGGGGGGGAGGGGCTGCGGGGGGGGAGGGGCTGGCCGGGGGTGAGGGGCTGCCGGGGGGGAGGGGCTGCGGGGGGGGAGGGGCTGCCGGGGGTGAGGGGCTGCCGGGGGTGAGGGGCTGCCGGGGGGCTGGGGGGGGGTCCGGGCAGTGGGGTGACCCCGTCCCCGCTGCCGGGCCGGGGGCTGGGGGGGCTGGGGGGGGTCGGGCAGTGGGGTGACCGTGTCCCCGCTGCCGGGGGAGGGGGTCCAAGGGGCTGGGGGGGGGGGTCGGGCAGTGGGGTGACCCTGTCCCCGCTGCCGGGGGAGGGGGTCCAAGGGGCTGGGGGGGCTGGGGGGGGTCCGGCAGCGGGGTGACCCTGTCCCCTTGCCGGGCCGGGGGCTGGGGGGGCTCAGGGGGGTCCGGGCAGCGGGGTGACCCCGTCCCCGCTGCCGGGCCGGGGGCTGGGGGGGCTGGGGGGGGGTCCGGGCAGCGGGGTGACCCTGTCCCCGCTGCCGGGCCGGGGGCTGGGGGGGCTGGGGGGGGGTCCGGGCAGCGGGGTGACCCCGTCCCCGCTGCCGGGCCGGGGGCTCAGGGGGGTCCGGGCGGCGGGGTGACCCCGTCCCCGCTGCCGGGCCGGGGGCTCAGGGGGTCCGGGCGGCGGGGTGACCCCGTCCCCGCTGCCCCAGCGCTGATGCACGCCGTGGTGTTCGGCAACGTGTCGGCGGTGATCCAGCGGCTCTACGCGCGCCGCTTCCTCTACCACAGCCGCAGCCGCGACCTGCGCGACTACATCCGCATCCACCGCATCCCGCGGCCCCTCAAGCGCCGCATCCTCGAGTATTTCCAGAGCACCTGGGCGGCCAACAACGGCATCGACACGGCCGAGGTCAGGCTGACCCCCCCCCACCCCACCCCGACCCCTCCCGACCCCTCCCGACCCCCGCCATGGGGTGTGGAACCCACCCCCCCCCCCCCGCAGTGTGGAGGGAGGGGTGGGAGCCCCGGCCCCCTAATTGGATGGGGGGGGCTGGGGAGGGGGGGTCTGGCCCCGCGACAGGGATGGAGAGGGGTTGGGGGTGTGGGGATGGCCCCCAGACCCATTAGCAGGGATGGAGAGGGGTTGGGGGGTGTGGGGATGGCCCCCAGACCCGTTAACAGGGGTGGAGAGGGGTTGGGGGTGTGGGGATGGCCCCCAGACCCATTAACAGGGGTGGAGAGGGGTTGGGGGGTGTGGGGATGGCCCCCAGACCCATTAACAGGGTGGAGAGGGGTTGGGAAGAGGGTCCCTGGCGCTGTAACAGGGATGAAGGGGTCTTGGGGGTGTCCCCTGGCCACCCAGGAGGGATGGAGGGGTCGTGGGGGTACCTGGGCCTGTCGTAGGGATGGAGAGAGGTTGTGGGGGGCAGCCCCCAGACCCATAGCAGGGATGGAGGGGGCCTTTGGGAGAGGGGGGGCTGTCCCCAACACCAGGAGGGAGAGAGATTGTGTGTGGGGGGGGTCCCTGGCCCCATAGCAGGGACTGGGGGGGATGGGGGGGCCATAACAGGGATGAAGGGGGCTCAGGGGGACCAGCCCCTGGCCCCGTAACAGGGATGGAGGGCACTGGGGTTGGGGGTTGGGGGGGGGGGGCAGCCCCCCAGCAGGGATGGGCAGGGGGATTTTGGGGTACTGAGCCCAGGATGGAGCTGGGGGGGGGGGGTGGGTTGTACCCCCCCCCCCCCAGCTGAGCGCCGGTGCAGCTGCTGCAGACCCTCCCCGAGGAGCTCCGGGCCGACATCGCGCTGCACCTGCACAAGGAGCTGCTGCAGCTGCCGCTGTTCGGGGGCGCCAGCCGGGGCTGCCTGCGCGCGCTGTCGCTGGGGGTGCGCCCCACCTTCTGCACCCCCGGGGAGCTGCTGATCCGCCGCGGCGACGCGCTGCAGGCGCTGCACCTGCTGCGCTCGGGCTCCATGGAGGTGCTGCGGGACGGCACCGTGCTCGCCATCCTCGGTGCGCCACGCGGGGCGGCGGGGGGGCTGAGGCCGGGCGGGTTGTGACACCCATGGACCAACTCTGGGGGTGCTGAGGCCTGGCAGGTTGTGACACCCATGGCCTGACTCTGGGGGTGCTGAGGCCTGGCAGGTCGTGACACCCATGGTCTGACTCTGGGGGGGGGCTGAGGCCGGGCGGGTTGTGACACCCATGGCCTGAGGCCGGGCAGGTTGTGACACCCATGGCCTGACACTGGGGGTGCTGAGGCCTGGCAGGTTGTGACACCCATGGCCTGACTCTGGGGGGGGGGCTGAGGCCGGGCGGGTTGTGACACCCATGGACCAACTCTGGGGGTGCTGAGGCCTGGCAGGTTGTGACACCCATGGCCTGAGGTCAGGCGGGTTGTGACACCCATGGCCTGACTCTGGGGGGTGCTGAGGCCTGGCAGGTTGTGACACCCATGGTCTGACTCCAGGGGGGTTCTGATGCTGGGCAGGTTGTGACACCCATGGACCAAATCTGGGGGTGCTGAGGCCTGGCAGGTTGTGACACCCATGGCCTGACTCTGGGGGTGCTGAGGCTGGGCGGGTCGTGACACCCATGGCCTGAGGCTGGGGGTGCTGAGGCCGGGCAGGTTGTGACACCCACGGCCTGACTCCGTGTCCCCTGTGCAGGGAAGGGGGACCTGATCGGCTGTGCCCTGGGGGGGCCGCGGCGGGCGCGGGCGGACGTGCGGGGGCTGACGTACTGCGCGCTGCAGAGCCTGGGGCTGCCGGCGCTCGCCCGCGGCCTGGCCCTGGACCCCGACTTCGGCCGCAGCTTCTGCCGGCAGCTGCCCCACGAGCTGAGCTACGACCTGGGGGGGGACCCCGAGGTGAGGTCAGGGCGCCGGGGGAGGGGGGGGGGGGGGGCAGGGGTGACGTCATGAGGCTGGGGAGTGACGTCATCGAGCCAGGGATCACTGGGGGATGACATCATCGCTTCCTCGTGACATCACTGCCTGGGCTTGATTACGTCACAGCTGAGGGGGGATGGTACCCACTTGGGGGGGGGGTCGGGGGGTGACGTCACAGGGCTGGGGAGTGACGTCATGGAGCCAGGGGTTCTGGGGCCAAGACAGGTGGGGGCTTGGGGCTGATGACGTCATAGCTTCCCCGTGACATCACGGCCCTCGCTCGATGACGTAAGTCACAGCTGAGGGGGGATGGGACCTGCTGAGGGGGGGGCGTGGGGGGTGAGGGGGGGCTGGGGGGTGACAGCCTGGGGCCAAGATGACATCACGGGCCCTGGGTGACGTCACAGGGGGCAGAGTGGGGGTGACGTCACAGGGGGCAGAGGGAGGGATCCCACTCTCCCCCCCACCACAGGCAGAGGTGTCCGAACCAGGGGGGGACCCCCCACCAGCGGAGGGGGTCGAGCCGCAGCCCCCCACCCCCCAGCCGTCCCCCCCCGAGGAGCCGCAGCCCCGGCCCCCCCGCAGCGGAGACCCCCGGGGCCCCCCCGAGCCCCCCCCAGCGCTGCAGCTGCGGCCCTGGAGCAGCCCCCCCGACCTGAGCCCCAGGTGAGGGGCTGGGGGGGGGGTGTTGAGTCTGGGGGGGGGGGTCTGCAGCCGCCCTGACCCCCCCTCTCCGCAGGGTGGTGGATGGAACGGAGGGCGAGGGCTGCGCCAGCGACCAGCCCCTCTTCACCTTCAGCCCCGCGCTGGGGGCAGGTAAGGGGGTGGGGGGGGGATAAAAGGAGGGGTGGGGGTCCCGGGGGGGTCCCGCACCCCCCCCCAGGAGCCCCTCGCCCCTCCCCACAGCCGCGGACGGGGGGCTGCTGGCCATCCCCCCCGGCCCCCCCGAGCCGAGCGGCGCCGACACCATCGAGAAGCTGCGGCAGGCGGTAAGGGGGGGGGGTTGGGGGGGGGTTGGGGGTCGCGGGGGGGGTCAGGGGTGCTGATCCTGCCCCCCCCAGGTCTCGGAGCTGTCGGGACAGGTGCTGCAGCTGCGGGAGGGGCTGCGGGGGCTGCGGGACGCGGTGCAGCTCCTGCTGCTGCCGCCCCCCCCCCAGCCCGGCCCCCCCCTGGGGCCGCTGCGGGTGGACACGGGGGGGCCGCGCCGCAGCCCCCCCGACTGCCAGCCCTGGGGCTGGGGGGCTCCCCCCACCCCCGCGGGGTCCTGGCTGCACCCCGAGCCCTGCTGGGGCTCCCCGAGGGGGGGGCAGCAGGGGGGAAGCCCCCCCAGGTGGGCACCCGGTGTCCCGGCGCTGCAGCTGGAGCCCCCCCCAGCGGAGCCCCCCCAGCACTGGGATGCGCCCAGCCTGGAGCTGGTGCTGATGGGGGGGTCCCAGAGCCCCCCCCAGCCCCAAGAGGGGGGGACAGGCCTGTAACAGGCCCCCCCAGCCCCCAAGGAGGAGCCTCCTCCCCCCCTTTTTCAATAAAAGTGATTTTAAGAACACGCTGCAGGAATTGGGGGGGGTCTTGTGCCCCCCCCCCGCTGCCCCCAGCCCCTGGGGAGGGTGGGGGGGGGGTGGGGGGCAACACTCTTTATTGGGAGGTGAAACAGCCAGAGCTGGGGGGTGGGGAGGGGGCTCAGCACCCCTGCAGAGACAGCCAGAAGGGGGGTCAGGGTCCCCAGTGCCAAACTGGGGGCTGTGGGGTCCCACCACCCCCTGCAGAGCTGGGGGGGGGCACAGGGGGAGCAGCCCCCCCCCAGCCCGGGTCACTGCTGGGCCAGCTTGGCCGCCTCAGCCTTGATGAGGGCGATGAGGTCCTGGTTGATGAGGAAGACGAAGCGCAGGCTGGCGATCTGGGGAGGGGGCACAGGGTGAGGGAGGGGGGCAGGAGCCGCCCCCAGGGACCCCCCCCACACCGGCAGGACCCCCCCCACCTCACCTCCACCACCGAGTTGTTGTTGAGCTTCCACTTGTTGCCCCCCAGCACGGGGCGCCCGTCGATGTAGATGGGGCGCCGGCCCTCGTTAGCGATGAAGAAATCCCCGTTGTTCTTCAGCTTGATGACCCCTGGAGGGGGTGGGGGGGGTTAGGGGGGGCGGGGAGGGGGTAACACAGCCCCCCCAGCACTGCAGGACCCCCCCCCACAGCCCCATCCCTACCCTGCTTGCGGGAGATCTTCCAGGCTGGGCCCTCCAGCGCCAGGTCCACGTCGATCTGGTTGTCCTTGGTGGCTCTGCCCAGGGTGATCTGGGGGTGGGGGGGGAAAGGGGGGTTCTAGGGGTTCAGGGGGGGCTCCCTGGGGAGGTGGGGGGGGCTCTGCCAGGGCGGGGACCCCAGCCCAGCCCGGCACTCACCTCCCTGGAGCGCATGAGGTACCGCACCATGCGGCCCCGCAGCACGGCCAGCGTCTGGCTGTCGAAGTCTGGGGAGCTCATTCCTGGGGGACAGGGGGGGCTGAGAGGGCTGGGGGGGGCAGGCACAGGGCCGGGGGGGGCGGGCAGACCCCTCCCCACGCTCCCAGCGCTCACCTGTGATGCTGTCAACCAGCACCTGCCACTTGTGCAGCTCCTGCTCCAGCTGCCGGATCTCCCGCTTCTGGCGCCGGTCGGCCACAGTCAGCTCTGGGGGGAGGAGAAGGGGGGCTGGGATTTGGGGAGGGGGGGATTTGGGGGGGCAGGGGGGGCTGCTTTGCCCCCAGTTCCATGTGGGTTGGGGCCTCTCCTGCTGCAGGCTGCCCTGAGGGGAGCAGCCTGGACTCACCATGCTCCAGCACCTCGTCCCGCACGTCCCTGGGGCGATGGAGAGTGAAGGTGAAGGGGTGTCCTCCCCCCACCCCAAAACGCACCCCTGCTCCCCCCAGGACCCCCCCCCAACCCCTCACTTGAGTTTGCTGTCATCCAGCATGTCCTCAGCGTCCGAGAAGTTCAGCACTTGGTCCCCCTTGGGCAGCGGCTGCACTGGAAGGAGGAGGAGGAGGAGGAGGAGAAGGGGAGGGGGTGAGCGTGGGGACGCTGGGGGGGCTGTGGGGACACTGGGGGGGCTGTGGGGACACTGGGGGGGCTGCGGGGGTCTCACCAGTCTGGTCATCCAGCAGGTAGTACTGCTTCATGAGCTGCCAGTGCAGCTGCAGGGCCTTGGCCGTGCGGGACGGGTAGAAGACGTCGGGGTGCTTGTGCAGCAGCTCCTGGAAGGTGTCCAGCGTGGGCTGGCTGCTCTGCAGGGGGGACAAGGGACACGCTGGCACCCAGGAGCTCCCCCCAACCCCCCCAGTGCGAGGCCAAGACCCCTCCCCTTGAGCTCTCCTCCCAGCTCTTACCGATCCCACCTTGGTGAGCAGCTGCTCCTCGGCCTTGCTGAACAGCACCTTGCTCTGGATGGCAGCGATGGCCTCGGGGTGCAGCTGCCTCATGGCCTGGCAGGCCAGCCTGGGGGAGGGGGGACACACACAGCGTGTGTGTGAGCCCCTGCGGGCCCCCCAGAGCCCCCCCAGGCCCCCAGACTCACTTGGAGATGATGGGGTCGTAGAGCAGCGCGTACCAGCGCTCCTGGATCTCCCGCAGGGTGAAGCGGCAGCTGAACTTCACCCCCAGGTGCACAGAGGTCAAGTCGTTGGTCTGGAAAAGCCCCCCCACACCCCCCCCTAAATGAGGGGAGAGGTCCCCAAGGGCCTGGGAGGGTCCTGGGGGGGACACCAGGCAGCCACCCCACCCCTCAAATTAGGGGATAGGACCCCAAGGGCCTGTGAGGGTCTTGGTGGGGGGAAAACTAGGCAGCCCCCCACCCCACCCCTCAAATTAGGGGATAGGGCCCCAAGGGCCTGTGTCTCTGAGGGTCCTGAGGGGGGGACAACAACAGCAGGCAGCCCCCCACACACCCCCCAAATCAGGGGATAGGTCCCCAATGGTCTGATACCTGTGAGGGTCTTGGTGGGGGGACACCAGGTGGCCACCCCCCTCCCCTCAAATTAGGGGAGAGGACTCCAAGGGCCTGTGAGGGTCTTGGGGGGCGGGGTGGAGGCACAAGGCAGCCCCCCATATACCCCCCCAAATCAGGGGACAGGTCCCCAGGGGTCTGTGTGTGTCCCGGGGCAGGGGGGGGCAGGGCAGGCAGCCCCGGGCCGGTACCTGCAGCACGGGGGGGGGGCAGGGCAGGCAGCCCCGGGCCGGTACCTGCAGCACGGGGGGGGGGGGCAGGGCAGGCAGCCCCGGGCCGGTACCTGCAGCACGGGGGGGGGGGGCAGGGCAGGCAGCCCCGGGCCGGTACCTGCAGCACGGGGGGGGGGGGGGCAGGGCAGGCAGCCCCGGGCCGGTACCTGCAGCACGGGGGGGGGGGGCAGGGCAGGCAGCCCCGGGCCGGTACCTGCAGCACGGGGGGGGGGGCAGGGCAGGCAGCCCCGGGCCGGTACCTGCAGCACAGCGTTGATGAGCAGCAGGTCGTCCGCGGGCTTCCAGCGACCCAGGTCCTTGGTCACCTGGGGGGGCTGTTTGCTCTTCTTCATCCGCTTGGCCAGGCCGGGCGCTGGCACCGGGCTGGGCGCCACGGGCACGGACACGGCCTTGGAGACCTGGGCCAGCAGAGCCGGGGGGTCAGGGGCTCCCCGAGCTGCTCAGCGCCCCCCTTCCCACACCCCCACCCCCCCCATGGCCCCTCATCACCTTCTTCTTCTCGCTGGAGGACGGCTCGCTGCCCGAGCAGCGCCCGGGCTCCACCCCCCCGGCGCCCTTGGCCCGGCTGGAGGACTTGGCCAGGCTGCTCTCTACCAGCTCATCGTCGAACTTCTTCCTCTTGATGAACCTGGGAGGGCCGGGCCGGGCTCAGGGCCGGGCCGGGCTCAGGGTCCCCCCCCGCCCCCCTCCCCCGGCCCCCGGCCTACCGCGAGGAGCTGCGGCGCTTGGGGACGGCGCCCGAGGCCTGGGCCGAGCCCCGCTTCTGCCCCGCCAGCGGCTCCTCGTCCTCGGAGCGGCTCGTCGCGCCCGACGCCATCAGTGCGGGGAGCGGCTCGTCTGCGGGACGAACAGAGCGGCGGGGGTGGGTTCCCCGGCCGCTCCCACCCCCCGGGCCGGGCCCTGGGGCTCCCCGGCCCATCCGGAGCCGGGCCGGGCTCCCTGGCCGCTCCCACCCCCACTTAGGCCGGGCCCTGGGGCTCCCCGCCGCTCCCCCCCCCGCCCGGGCCCGGGCCCGGTCCCGGGGTTCCCGGGCCGCTCCCACCCCCCCCGGGCCCGGTCCCGGGGCTCCCCGGCCGCTCCCACGCCCCCCAGGCCCGGCCCCGGGGCTCCCCGGCCCCCCGCACCCCCCGCCGGGCTTCGGGGCCGCCGCTCCCCGGAGGAAGGGAGGGAACGGCCGGGCCCCGGCGCTACGCGACCCCCCGGACACCGCCCAGGCCCGTCCCCCGCGGCCCCCGGGCAGCGGCCCCGGCGCGACCTCACCATCCCCGGCAGCGGGGGCTCCGGCCGCTCCGCCACGGCGCCGTCCCGGTGGGCGCCGCTGCCGCGTAAAGCGCCGGAAGACGCTTTGACGCCATCGCCCAGCGCGGTGAAGGCGAGACGGGCGCCGCCATCTTAAAGGCTGGGCGGGAATCTCTGCGGCGAGGCGCCATCTTGGCTCCGGGCACCGCCATCCCGGCGAAGGGACGAGCGGCGCTCGCTGCTTGCCCGGCCGCTGTAGCTGGCGGGTCGGGGAAGGCCCAGCCCGCGGGAGGGGAAGGGGACGCGGCCGGTTGTTGCGGCAGACGAGGCTCGTCTCGGCCGCGGCAGCACAGGCGCTGGTCGCCCGTCGGAAAAACGGCCACGCCCATCATGGCGGCGCCCAGTGTCACCACGCCCATCATGGCGGCGCCCAGGCACACCCGCCCATCATGGCGCCTCCCAGTGTCACCACACGCATCATGGCGGCCGCCAGTCACACCTATTACGGCTCCTCCCACTCACCACACCCATCATGGCGCCCCAGCCACACCCATCATGGCGCCCCAGCCACACCCATCATGGCGGCGCTCCCACCGCCCCCGCCATGGCCGACGCACCAGGCCGCGGGGCCGGGACAGGGTCTCCTTTATTGCGCCGCGCATGGCGTCAGGCCCCAGCCCTCCCCTGTGGCCAACAGGGCCCGTCCCAGTGCCAACAGTCCCGCGTGCACCCGCCTCAGGCTGGCGCCTGGCGTGCGCCGGCACACGCGCGTGCCCCCCTGCCGCGCGCGCTGCCGCAGGGTCCATCCCCGGGGCCGGGGAGGGGGGTCCCGCAGCCAGCCCCCCTCACGCGTGCCGCCGTCCCCACGCCGTCCCCGGCGGCGCGAGGGCCTAGGCCGAGCTGGGGGTGACGTGGCCATCACGGGCTTCGCTCAAGCTGGCGGCCCACTCCTTCCTCTGGATGGTGCCCGTCTTCTCCTCGCGGAACTGCTGCCGCTCCTCCCGCGGGATCTTCACGGCGTGGTACTGCGGCACGGCCGGCGGCGCGTAACGCGCCCGGCGGAAGAAGCCCAGCTGCGGGGGACCGGCGGGTCAGGGCCCCGTGGGGACACCCCGGCTTTGGGGACAGCAGCACCGGGAGCCGTGGCGCCCCGTCCTTGGGCCTAGAGATTGGCACGGCGGCTCCCGGGCACGGGGAAGCCTCGGCAACCGCGTGCTGGCACCGCAAACCCTCACACACACCCACACACCGGCACCGCAAACCCTGGCACACCGCAAGCACCGGCACCGCAAGGCCTCGCACACCCATGCACGAGCACCGCAGCCCCTCGCACACCCCGCACCGCAGCCCCCGGGCCCTGCGGCGCGGCGCGGCCCTCGCACACCGCTGCTCGCCGCCCGCCAGCGCCGGGGGCAGGATGGCCCCGCGTTACCGCTCGCCCTCCGCCGCCTGCTTGTCCGCCGCGGAGGGCTGCAGGCCCAGGCGGGCCCGGTAATAGTGAGTGGTGTAGCGGGACCGCCGGCTGCTCCGCTTGAAGAACCCGCACTGGGGAGGAAGCGAGAGGGTGAGGCCGGGCAAGGCCAGGCTGCGTGGCACGACATGGCACAGGGTGGCACACATGGCACAGCTGGGGTGACACGGCATGGCACAGCATGGCACGGCATGGCACAGTATGGGCACAGGGTGACAGGACACAGCACAGCTGGGGTGGGGTGGCACGGCACAGCATGGCACAGCATGGCACGGTGTGGCATGGCATGGCACAGTATGGGCAGGTGACAGGTCATGGCACAGCTGGGGTGACACGGCACAGCATGGCACAGTATGGGCACAGGGTGACAGGACACAGCACAGCTGGGGTGGGGTGGCATGGCACAGCATGGCACAGCATGGCACGGCATGGCATGGCATGGCACAGTATGGGCAGGTGACAGGTCATGGCACAGCTGGGGTGACACGGCACAGCATGGCACGGCATGGCACAGTATGGGCACAGGGTGACAGGACATGGCACAGCTGGGGTGACACGGCACAGCATGGCATGGCATGGCTGGGGTGGCACAGTATGGGCACAGGGTGACAGGACATGGCACAGCTGGGGTGGGGTGGCACGGCACAGCATGGCACGGCGTGGCACGGCATGGCATGGCATGGCACAGCACAGCATGGCATGGCATGGCACAGTATGGGCAAGTGACAGGTCATGGCACAACTGGGGTGACACGGCACAGCATGGCACGGCATGGCACAGTATGGCATGGCACAGTATGGGCACAGGGTGACAGACATGGCTCAGCTGGGGTGGCACAGCGTGGCACAGCGTGGCAGGACACACCACAGCACAGCTTGGCATGGCAGAGCGCGGCACAGGGTGGCACGGGGTGGCACAAGGCGGCACAGGGCGGCACAGGGCAGCACAGGGTGGCACAGGGCGGCACAGCATGGCACAGCATGGCACAGCATGACAGGACACAGCACAGCACAGCTTGGCGTGGCAGAGCGCGGCACAGGGCGGCACAGGGTGGCTCAGGGTGGCACAGGGTGGCACATGGCGGCACGGGGTGGCACAGGGTGGCACAGGGTGGCAGGGCGAGGGTGGCACAGGGCGGCACAGGGTGGCACAGGGTGGCACGGGGTGGCACAGGGTGGCAGGGTGAGGGTGGCACAGGGTGGCTCAGGGTGGCACAGGGCGGCACAGGGCGGCTCAGGTTGGCTCAGGGTGGCTCAGGGTGGCTCAGGGTGGCACAGGGCGGCACAGGGTGGCACAGGGCGGCACAGGGCGGCTCAGGTTGGCTCAGGGTGGCTCAGGGTGGCACAGGGTGGCTCAGGGCGGCACAGGGCGGCTCAGGTTGGCTCAGGGTGGCTCAGGGTGGCACGGGGTGGCACAGGGCAGCACAGGGCGGCACAGGGTGGCACAGGGTGGCACAGGGCGGCACAGGGTGGCTCAGGGCGGCACAGGGTGGCAGGACGAGGGTGGCACAGGGTGCCATGGGCAGAGGGGGACTCGCGTTGCCCCAGGGCCCCGTCCCTGTCCCTCACCTTCCAGAGGACGAAGACGAGCAGGGCCAGGACGAGGACACCGGCCAGCACGGCCAGCAGGATGACCCACCACGGCACGCCGCCCGCCACCGCCGCCCCGGGGTCCAGGTAGAGGGAGACGGGGATCTGCGGAGCAGAGGGGGGTCGGGCGGGGGGCAGCGGGGCGGGGGGGGGCTGGCGGGGGGCCGGGGGGTGGGGGGTGGGCAGACCTGGGTGGAGGCGTCCTTCAGCACCAGGTTCTTGATGGAGGAGGTGACCGAGACGCTGGCGCGCACCACCAGCTCCAGCGAGGTGACCGCCAGGTACTCCTGGGGTACGGGATGGCAGGGGCTGGGCTGAGCCCCCTCCCCATCCCCTGAGCCCCCTCCCCGTCCCCTCAGCCCCCTCCCCATCCCCTCAGCCCCCTCCCCATCCCGAGCCCCCTCCCCGTCCCCTCAGCCCCTCCCCATCCCCTCAGCCCCCTCCTTGTTCCCTGAGCCCCCTCCCCATCCCCTGAGCCCCCTCCCCATCCCCTCAGCCCCCTCCCCGTCCCCTCAGCCCCCTCCCCATCCCCTCAGCCCCTCCCCATCCCCTTAGCCCCCTCCTTGTTCCCTGAGCCCCCTCCCCATCCCCTCAGCCCCCTCCCTGTCTCCTGAGCCCTCCCTCCGTCCTGCGGTTCCTGTCCCCATCCCCTGAGCCCCCTCCCCATCCCAGAGCACCCATCTCTGTCCCCTGAGACCCCTTCCCATCCCAGGGTGCCCATCCCCATCCCCTGAGGCCCTTCCCCATCCCAGGGCACCCATCTCTGTCCCCTGAGGCCCCTCCCCATCCCCTGAGCCCCCTCCCCATCCCAGGGTTCCAATCCCCATCCCCTGAGCCCCCTCCCCATCCCAGGGCACCCATCCCCGTCCCCTGAGCCCCCTCCCCATCCCAGGGCACCCATCCCCTGAGGCCCCTCCCCATCCCCCGAGCCCCCTGCCCACCCCGGGGCACCCCTCCCCTCCCACCTCCAGGAAGGTGCTGTTCCAGAGCCGCCCGCGGGCCGTCAGCACGGCCGCCCGCTCGAAGCTGTGCAGGGGGCACTGGAAAGCCAGGCAGCGCGCGGTGCCCTGGGCACAGTCCTGGGGGGCAGAGGGGGGGGGCTGTCAGCCCAACCACACGCCCCCCAGCAGCAGGGACACCCCCGGGGTGGGGTGCCCCCAGCCCCACTCACCAGCGTGACGTTCCTCCTCCTCTCCGCGGGCGCTGGAACCCACCAGGACCCCGGCGCGGGCGCCTCGGCAGGGTCACCCCCCCCCGGCGGCTCCTGGGCAGGGGAAGGATGGGTATGGGGTGGGGGATGGCAGCACAGAGACACCCCCCCCACACACACCCCCACCCCTCCCCCAGGCACCCCCATCCCCAGCAGTACCAGCGCCAGGCGCAGAGGGTTGGCGGGGGGGCTGCAGGCCACCCGCTGCCCGGGGAGGGTCTCCAGCTGCAGGTGCAGGGGGTACAGCAGCCACTTCCCATTGAGGAGCTCGTGGGGCCAGAGGAGGGTGAGGAAGGCCGAGCCCAGAGTCTTCAGGGACTGGCCCCTGTTGGAGACCTGCCGGGGTGGGGGTGGGGGGGGGTCTGCATCAGTTATGGGGGCACAGGACCCCCCCCCCCAACCCACCGCCACCACTGGCCTGGGACCCCCTGGCCCAGAAGAAGAGGTGGGGTGGGAAGGGGAGCAGTGGGGAAGGGGGGCAGTGGGGAAGGGGAGCTCCCCCCCCCCTTCTTTGCACCCCCAGGACCCCCCAACTCACCGTGACCTGGAAGCGCACGGCGCTGCCCACCTGGCTCTCGCGCCGCACGGCGCTCTCCCCCCGCACCACCCCGCCGAAGAAGAGCCGGGGCGGCACTGCCACGCTGTGGGGGGGCAGCCTTGGGTCACCCCAGGCTGGGGGAGGGGGGGTACATCCCAGACACCCCCCCCCCCCCCATCCTTCCTCCACCACCCCACACTCACCCCGTGACCGAGAGCGGCAGCTCGATGACCACGCGGGCACGAACCACCACCGGCTCCAGCCCCGGCTGCTCGCTGATCCTGGGGAGAGGAGGGGGGGGGAGTTGGGGGGGCAGCTGCACCCCCATATCCCCCCCACCCTCCCCCCAAAACACACGGAGCCGAGCGGGGCTCACGTGGACAGGGCCAGCTCCACCGCCAGGTCCGTGGTCTGGATGGTGATGCCCAGGGTGCTGAGGATGAGGAAGAACCGCACCTGGGGGCAGAGGGGCGAGCGCTGGGCTGGGGGTCGGGGTTCAGGGGGCTCGGGGGTGGGGGGGGTCAGGAGGGAGCTGCACCCACCTGGGCTCCGCGTTTCAGGGGGTTCCCCAGCTCACACTCCACCTGCGAGCCGTTCTGGTTGGCGAGACACACCACCGGCTTGTCCTGGGGGGCACAGGCGTGAGCCCCCACACCCACGGGGTCCCCACAACCCCCCAGTGCCCCGGGACCCCCCACCCCAACCCTCTGCATCCCCAGAACCACCATCATCCCCCCCCCCCCCTCCCCAAAGCCATCCCAGCCCTCTCCATCCCACAGCTCCCACCGTCCCCAGGACCATCCCCATCCCTCCATCCCCATCCCTCCATCCCCAGCACCGTCCCCATCCCTCCATCCCACAGCTCCCACCCTGCCCATCCCCATCCCCATCCCTCCATCCCCATCCCTCCATCCCCATCCCTCCATCCCCATCCCTCCATCCCCATCCCCATCCCCATCCCCATCCCTCCATCCCCATCCCTCCATCCCCATCCCCATCCCCATCCCCATCCCTCCATCCCCATCCCTCCATCCCCAGCACCGTCCCCATCCCTCCATCCCCATCCCACCCTCCCCATCCCCATCCCCATCCCTCCATCCCCATCCCTCCATCCCCATCCCCATCCCTCCATCCCCATCCCCATCCCCATCCCTCCATCCCCATCCCTCCATCCCCAGCACCCTCAGCACCCCCCAGCCGGGCACCGAGGGAGCGCGGGCGTCGAAGGGGCGCAGGGCGGAGTAGGGCAGCTCGGGGGGGAGGGTGGCGGTGAGCAGGGCCTCGTGGGCATCGTCCCCGTCCCGCTGCGGCTGCGCCGGGTCCGACGGCGCGTTGGTCACCTGGACTTCCAGGGCCACGTCCTTCTGGTCGCTCATGGCGAAGACGGCGGTGCCGTCCGCAGCCCTGGGGCGCAGCTGCCGTCAGCCCCCCACCCAGGGGTGTCCTCCACAGGACACGGGGTGGGGGTAGCACCCCACACCCCACACCCCCCCTCCAGGGCCCCCCACCCCATCACCTGGGCAGGGGTTGGAAGTCGGCGTCGCCCAGGCGGGCGCAGAACTGGGCGCGCAGCTGCAGGTGGCTCTGGCAGATCTTGTCGTCCCCACAGCCCTGCTTCAGGAAATGCACCTGGGGGGACACGGGGGGGACCCTGGGGACACTCCGGGCAGCCCCCGGCCCCCCAGGAAGGGAGGGAGGGAGGGGGAGGAGGGGGTGAGCGCGGCCGGTCCCCACCTCGGTGCGCTGGCTGCTGGGCTGCTGGGGGCTGAGCACGGGGGACAGGGGGGGCAGGGCGGCCCCCCGGCTCTGCCGCTGGCCCCCCCCCGCCCCCTGGATGCCGTAGGCGAGGGTGACAGCGATGGGGCGCAGCTTGTCACGGATGCTGTCCTGGGGGAGAGGGGCGACAGGGGAGAGAGGGGGCGTGGGGGGACGGGGGTGAGGGTGAGGATGAGGATGGGGATGGGGATGGGGAAGGGGAGGAGGATGGGATGAGGAGGAGGAGGAGGATGGGGAAGGGCAGGAGGATGAGCATGAGGATGGGGATGAGGATGGGGATGAAGATGGAGATGAGTGTGTCAGGATGAAGGTGTGGATGGGCATGATGAGGATGGGGAAGGGCGTGAGGATGGGGATGAAGATGGGGATGATGAGGGTGGGGATAGGGATGAGGATGGGAAGGGGCATGAGGATGGGGATGGGGATGAAGACAGGGATGAGGATGAGGATGGGAAGGGGCACGAGGATGAGGATGGGGATGAAGACAGAGATGAGGATGAGGAGGATGAGGATGGGGAAGGGCGTGAGGATGGGGATGAAGACGGGGATGAGGATGGGGATGGGAAGGGGCACGAGGATGAGGATGGGGATGAAGACAGGGATGAGGATGGGGATGAGGATGAGGATGAGGATGGGGATGAAGACAGGGATGAGGATGAGGATGGGAAGGGGCACGAGGATGAGGATGGGGATGAAGACAGGGATGGGGATGGGGATGAGGATGAGGATGGGGATGAGGGTGTCCGGACGAGGGTGAGGCTGCCGATGAGGATGCTGAGGGTGGGGAGGGGCCTCACCTGGAGCTGGAAGGTGGCCGTGACGCAGACCCGCGCGTGCTGCCGGGGCAGCTCCACGGTGCCGGAGAACTGGTGCTCAGGGTCGTCGGGCCGGCGGCCGAGGAAGAAGAGGCGGGGGGCCTGGCCCAGCCGCCGCCGGTCCGTGTCGCCATCGAGCACGTACTGCAGCACTGGGGGGGCGGGAGAGGGACGGGTGAGACGCCGGGGGTCCCACCCCGTGTCCCCCCGCCCCGCCCCGCCCGCCCCCACGGCGCTCACCCAGGCGGGGGCTGTAGCTGGGGGGACTGGCCGAGTAGCTGAAACAGGCTCCCACATCCACGCTGGGGGGGCACGGGGTGGGGTGGGGGGGGGGGGTGAGACGGGCAGCCCCCCCCTCACCCCAGCCGTACCCCGGCTGCGCGCCCACGGGGGCGGGGGGCGGGGGGTGTCACCCACCAGACCCCCTCCCGGTGCCGGCAGTTGCTCTGCTCCAGGTCGATGCTGGGGGGCAGCAGGGACACGTTCCTGGACACGTGGACGACCGGCCGGGCCCTGCGGAGGGGAAATTTGGGGGGGGGGACGGGGGGGACACCGGGCTGGCACTGGGGGCACCCCAAGCCTTGCAGAGACCCAGCGCTCACCCCCTGCGCGGGACCCCCGGCCGTGCCCGCGGGTGAGGGGCTGCCCCGGGAGGGGGGATGGGGAGGTGGGGGGGGGGTGATGGGGAGGTTGGGGGTGCCGGGGAGGTGGGGGGGGGTCCTCGGGGTCCGGGGCACCCACCTGTACAGCACGACGGTGTCGGAGAGGGAGCCGACGAGCAGGTCGGGGTAGAGGTTCCCATCCACATCCAGCCCCCCCGAGAGGGAGTACCCGAAGGCCGAGACCCCCACGCCCTCCCCGTCCAGCACCTGGGGACGAGGAGCCCGTGACGGGGCAGGGCGAGGGGGAGGGGGCCATGCACCCCCCCCAAACCCCCCCAAACCCCCCTCACCTGTGCTGGCTTCGCCACGATGCCCAGGCTGCTGCCGTGGTAGATGTAGACTTTGCCGGCGCCGTCGAAAGGGGCACCCACGGCCAGGTCTGGGGGGTCAGGGGGGTGAGGGGGGGGCACCGAGACCTGTCTGTGGGAAGCAGCCCCCGCTGCCCCCTCCCCTCCCCCAGCCCAGCCCACGGGGACCCCCCCCCAGCCCCCCCAGCCCCCCTCACCCTCGAAGCCGTCGCGGTTGAGGCCCCCAGCCCACAGAGACCCCCCCAGCCCCCCTCACCCTCGAAGCCGTCCCGGTTGGGGCCCCCGGCCCACGGGGACCCCCCCAGCCCCCCCAGCCCCCCTCACCCTCGAAGCCGTCCCGGTTGAGGTCCCCGGCCCACAGGGACCCCCCCCCCAGCCCCCCCAGCCCCCCTCACCCTCGAAGCCGTCCCGGTTGAGGTCCCCGGCCCACAGGGACCCCCCCCCAGCCCCCCCAGCCCCCCTCACCCTCGAAGCCGTCCCGGTTGAGGTCCCCGGCCCACAGGGACCCCCCCCAGCCCCCCTCACCCTCGAAGCCGTCCCGGTTGAGGCCCCCAGCCCACAGGGACCCCCCCCCAGCCCCCCCAGCCCCCCTCACCCTCGAAGCCGTCGCGGTTGAGGCCCCCAGCCCCCAGCCCACAGGGACCCCCCCAGCCCCCCTCACCCTCGAAGCCGTCCCGGTTGAGGCCCCCAGCCCACAGGGACCCCCCCCCAGCCCCCCCAGCCCCCCTCACCCTCGAAGCCGTCGCGGTTGAGGCCCCCAGCCCCCAGCCCCCAGAGACCCCCCCAGCCCCCCTCACCCTCGAAGCCGTCGCGGTTGAGGTCCCCGGCGGCGCTGAGCGCGACGCCGAACATGGAGCCGCGGGTGCCGTTGAGCCGCAGGGGGGTCGCGGCGTCCCAGCGCCCCCCGGGGTTGATGTAGACGTAGGCAGCCCCCCCGATCTCCTCCTTCCGCTCAAAGAAGTGGGGGGCCCCCACCACCAGGTCCATCCAGCTGCGGGTACAGGGGCTGCATCACCCCCCCCCACCCCCAGCCCAGCCCAGCCCCGGCCACCGCCCAGGGAACCGACGGGGCGGGAGGGAGAGGAGGGGCGGGGGGCTGTGGGGTGGGTTTGGGGGGGGTTCCCCTGAACTGACCCGTCGCTGTTGAGGTCGAGCAGGGCCAGGGCGTAGCCGAAGGCCGAGGTGAGCTGCTGGCCGGGCAGCACGGCCTCGGGCACCAGGCGCGTGGCACTGTCGCGCCGCAGGATGACGACGGCGCCCGTGTGGTTGGCGCGGGGGGCCCCGGTGACGAAACTCAGCTCCCGCCGCCGCGTCACCCCCGCGCCCGCGTCCACCGAGAAGCCTGCGGGGGGCGGCGGGGGCGGGGGGAGGTGTTGGTACCCACCTGGCCCCTCAGCCCCCCGCCCCAGGCCCCCCCGACCGCCGGCCGCCCGTCTGTGCGTCCCCCTCTGTCTCTGCTCAGCCCCGGCGCTGGGGGGGGTCTCGGGGACCCTCGTGCTTTGGTGTGGGGATGGGGGTGGGGGTGGGGGGCTCCCTCTCTGTCTCTGCTCAGCCCCGGCGCTGGGGGGGGTCTCGGGGACCCTCGTGCTTTGGTGTGGGGATGGGGGGGGGGGGGGCTCCCTCTCTGTCTCTGCTCAGCCCCGGCGCTGGGGGGGGTCTCGGGGACCCTCGTGTTTTACTGTGGGGATGGGGGGGTGGGGGGGCTCCCTCTCTGTCTCTGCTCAGCCCCGGCGCTGGGGGGGGGTCTCAGGGACCCTCGTGTTTTGGTGTGGGGGTGATGGGGGGGGCTCGGCTCCACCTGTGCCTCAGTTTCCCTGCTCCACGCTCCATGGGCCTCCAGTGGCTGCAGCTGCGTGGGGGTGTGGGGAGGGGGACACAGGGCTGTGGGGACCCCTCCCCAGCTCTGGGCCAGCCGAAGCCGAAGGGGGAGCAGTGGAACAGCCCCCCAACCCCCCCCCGCATTGCCAGAAGGGGACGGTGAGGCCAGAGCAGCAAGACCCAGCACAGACCCCCCCCCCAGCTGGGGAGAGCGGGGGGGGGGGGCAGGAGACCCTTCCCCACATGCAGCAGCTGCAGTGCCCAGCCCTCCTGCAGCCCCCCCAAGCCCCCAGCAGCCTCGCAGCCCCCCCAAGCCCCCTCCAGCCCCCAGCAGAGTGTGACGGGTGCTGCTCACACAGGGACGGTGCATCCCCCACCCCCCCATGCAACAAACATGACCAGAGGGGCCAGCACGGGGACAGCGGGGGGCTGGGGGGGTGATGCCAGGCTCTGCACCCCTCCCCGGGGTCACCCCCATCCCCAGCCTGGCAGTGCCCCCCCCGCAGCCCAGGCACAGCGACAGGACAGGGACAGGCACGAGGCAGCCCTGGCTGGGGGGGCTTGGGGACCCCCCTCGGGTTTTGGGGGGGGGGGTGTACGTGCCTCCATCAGACAGACCCCAGAAGGGGGGGGTGGGGGGGCAGCGTGCACCCACATGCCACGTGCATGGCTGGGTGTGAAGGGGGGGGGTGGCGTGCACGTGGGGTGAGGGGGGGGTCATGCATGTGAGGACGGGGGGGTGATGCTGCTCGCACGGGGGATGCTGAGCTGGGCACGGGGGGGGGGACGGGACACACACACGTGTGAACCTACACGTGTGTTCATGTGGGAGGGGGCCTGGCGGAGCTCCACAGCCACGGGGAGGGGGACAGGGGGGAGGACACAGACCACAGGACACGGCTCCGGGGAGGGTGGCACACGGGGATGCTGGTGACACACGGGGATGCCGGTGGCACACGGGGAGGCCGGTGGCACATGGGGAGGCCGGTGGCACACGGGGATGCCGGTGGCACACGGGGACGCCGGTGGCACACAGGGATGCTGGTGGCACACGGGGACGCCGGTGACACACAGGGATGCTGGTGGCACACGGGGATGCTGGTGGCACACGGGGATGCCGGTGGCACACGGGGACGCCGGTGGCACACAGGGATGCTGGTGGCACACGGGGACGCCGGTGACACACAGGGATGCTGGTGGCACACGGGGATGCTGGTGGCACACGGGGAGGCTGGTGGCACACGGGGAGGCTGGTGGCACACGGGGAGGCCGGTGGCACATGGGGAGGCCGGTGGCACACGGGGATGCTGGTGGCACACGGGGATGCTGGTGGCACACGGGGATGCCGGTGGCACACGGGGACGCCGGTGGCACACAGGGATGCTGGTGGCACACGGGGACGCCGGTGACACACAGGGATGCTGGTGGCACACGGGGATGCTGGTGGCACACGGGGATGCTGGTGACACACGGGGACGCCGGTGGCACACGGGGATGCTGGTGACACACAGGGATGCTGGTGGCACACGGGGACGCCGGTGGCACACAGGGATGCCGGTGGCACACGGGGATGCCAGTGGCACACGGGGACGCCGGTGGCAGCGGCGCGTACGAACCCAGGTAGCTATTCTGGGGCACATCTCCGGCCGCGCCGGGCACCTTCTCCTGGGGGTCGGGGGTTTTGTAGACCAGCTGGTCGGGGTCTGAGCTATCCACGCTGGTCACAAAGAGCAGCCCTGCGCCGGGCGGGGGGCGGGAGAGAAGGGGAGAGGGGGGCGGTCAGGGTGGGCACCGCGCCGGGGCAGGCTGGAGCCGGGGGGCGGGGCGGGGGGCTCTGGGGGTCCCCCCCGCCGTGCCGTCGCGCCCGGGCTCCGCCGTGCCCGTACCCAAGTAGCTGTTGGCGGGCACGGGGATGAGCGAGGGGTCCTGGTCCTTCTCGCCCCCGGCTTCGTAGGGGCCGTCGTCGTAGCGCAGCAGGTCCAGGGAGCTCTGGTTGAGCAGCTCCACGCGCAGGTTCCCTGCCGAACCCAGGGGTGAGGGGATGGGGCGGGGACACCCCCCTCCGGGACCCCCCCCGGGACCCTCCTGTGCCCGGGGGTAACGGGGGACTCGGCAGGCTCGACCCCAGCCCGGGCACATGGGTGTGTGGACACACCAGTGCACACGTGTGTGCAGGGACAGGGGCACCCACACGTGTGTGCACATGGACAGGGGCACCCACACACAGTGCACGTCCCCTGTGAGGCCGGGCACAGACAGCACACACAGCACACGTGTACGTGCACACACCTGCGTGCACACACTGCTGTGCACACACACGTGGCAGGACACACACACCTGCACACACACCTGCACCGTGCCTCAGGCACGTGTGTGCACACCCACACCCCCCACACACACACACAGCCAGCCCACACACTCCCACCACTCCCATCCATCACACACCACCAACACACGTGTCCAGGCAGGAACACGCACCCACACGTGTGTCCAGGCAGGAACATGCGTGTCCAGGCAGGAACACGCACCCACACGCGTGTCCAGGCAGGAACATGCGTGTCCAGGGAGGAACAAACACACGTGTCCAGGCAGGAACACACACCCACACGCGTGTCCAGGCAGGAACACGCACCCACACGCGTGTCCAGGCAGGAACACGCGTGTCCAGGCAGGAACACGCACCCACACACACACGTAGACCCAACCCCACCCCCCGGGGCAGCCACAGACGACCCCGCAGCCTCCCCCGGCTGATGGGGGGGGGATATCCCTTGGCGGGGGGGGGGAACCCCGCAGCCCCCCACTCACCCTTCCAGTTGTAGGTGCCGGGGGCCCCGAAGAGGATGTAGTGGTGGTCGGGGCTGAAGGCGGCGGCCAGGCCCTGCTGGCAGGACCCGAAGCGGTCGTGGCCCTGCGGCCGCCCCTCGCAGAACTTCCAGTCGCCGCCGTCCAGCTCGTCGCGCAGCCGCAGGTCCTGGCTCAGCACGAAGCAGCGGCCGATCACGTCCCGGGTCTCCAGCGGCTGCCGCACGCGGTGCCGCGCCTCGTACAGGTGGGCGCAGGTCTGCGCGCGGGGGGCACGGGGAGGGGGGCAGATGAGGATGGGGAGGCCATCGCCCCCACATCGCCCCCCCATCACCCCCCCATTACCCCCCCATCATCCCCCCCCCGTCACCCCCTCATCCCATTACCCCCCCATCACTCTCCCATCCCATCACCCCCACATCATCCCCCACATCACCCCCCATCCCATCACCCCCCCATCACTCTCCCACCCCATCACCCCCACATCACCCCCCATCCTCCCCCCATTACTCCTCCATCTCATCATCCCCCCCTCATCCCCACATCACCCCCCACATCACCCCCCATCCCATCACCCCCCCATCACTCTCCCACCCCATCACCCCCACATCACCCGCCCATCCTCCCCCCATTACTCCTCCATCTCATCATCCCCCCATCATCCCCACATCACCCCTACATCACTCCCCCATCCCATCATCCCCCCAGCACCCCCACATCACCCCCCACATCACCCCCCATCCCATCACTCCCCCATCACTCCCCCATCCCATCATCCCCCCATCACCCCCTCATCACCCCCCCATCACCCCCCCTCCCATCTCTGCCCCATCACATCCCCTCACCCCTCCAACCCCCCCCCATCCCATCCCCCTTCACCATCACACCCCCATCACTCCCCCATCCCGTCCCCTGCCCATCACCCCCCCGTGCCCCCCCGGTGCTCACCACGATCTTGCCGCCGGCCCCCTGGCTCTTCACACTCACCCCCAGCCACTGGTTCTCTTTGCTCTCCCGCTGCAGGTCCACTGGGGGGGGGGGGGGAAGGGGCAGCGTCAGCCCCGCCACGGCCCCCGAAACCCAGGGGAAGAAGGGGAGGGGGTGGGGTGGGAGGGGGCACCTCACCTCCCTCATCGATGGGCACCCGCCAGCAGTCAGAGAGTTCGGGGGTCAGCGGGCAGGCGAAGAGCCCCCCGGTCCGGTTGGCACCTTGGCTGGGGAGCGCTGGCGCTTGGGGGGCGCCCACCAGCAGCCTGCAGAGCAGGGACCCCCAAAGCTGGGTTTGCACTCCTGGTACCACCCCCCACCTCCCCAATCACCCCCCGGAGCACCCCCAGCACCCCCACCCTGATGCCACCCTCCGGCCTCAGCCGCAGCTCAGTGCATGTGTGGGCAGGGAGGGGGGCTCGGGGAGGGGACGCGCAGCCCCCCACACCCCACCGCTGTGTGCAAAGGGGCTGAGGGCCCCCCCGGTCGCCCCCCTCCCCCCTCCTCACGCCCCCTCCCCTCCCCTTCCCGCCCCGGGGGGAACGGGGCTCGTTGACCGGAGCCACCCGGGGCCACCCCCGGCCCCGCCGCCCGGGTGACGGTGGCCTCGGGACACGGAGGAGCCCCGGGGGGGGCGGGGGGGAGGCAGAGTCGGTAAAAATAAATCGGAATTCCCTCAAAATAACCCCGCAGCAACATGTCCAAAAAAGGAGGGAGCCCGGCACGGGGCGCACCGGGACGACGGGCACCGGCTGGGGGGGGGGTCCGGAGCCCCCCCGCACCCCCACCTCCCCCTCGGGGCGGAGGGGACGGGCGGCCGGGGGATGCGGGGGCGGGGGGGTGTCCCCAGCCCGGTGCCGGCAGCTCCGCGAGCACCTGCCCGGGGAGGGGGGGGGGGCAGCGGGAGCACCGGGGGGGTCGGGGCGGTGGGGGGGGGAACCATCCCGACGCCAAGAGCGGGGAGAGGGGGCTGCGGGAGGGGGGCACACGGGGAGAGGGGATGGAGGGGGTGGGGGTACCCTTTCCAGGGGTGTCCCTATGCCGCAGGGACCCCCCCGCCCCCCGCCCGCGGCCGGCTGCCCTGGCACGCACCGGGTGGGCGTTCGGCGGCTCCGCGGCGAGCAGGAGCGGGGGAGGCGGCGGGCACGGCCCGGGAGGGGGGGCCGGCCTGGGAGGAGGGGGGGTCCCTCCGCACGGACACCCCGGGGCTGCGCCGCGGGCATCGACAGCCCCCCGATTCCCCCCCTCCCCACACACACCGAATAGCGGCGGCGGGGCAGCGCTGGCAGCGCCCGTCCCCTCGGGGCTCCGGCACCCCGAAGGGGGACCCGGCTCCCTTCCAGCATCCCGGGGAGCGGGCGAGGGAGCCGGGAGCGGCGGGAGAAGCCCCGGGAGCAGCGGGAGGAGCCCCGGGAGCGGCGGGAGGAGCCCCGGGAGGCTGCGGGTGGCCGGTGCCGCCGGTACTCACCAGCCGGCCGGCTCGGGGCTGAGCTGCCGGTGCAGAGCCACGGCGAAGCCGAAGAGGCTGCCCTTGTCGCCGTCCTTCAGCAGGGTGCTGCTGGCGTCCAGGTTGAAGGCTGCGCTCGCCAGCAGCCGCAGGCTGAGCCAGGGCAGCCACAGCCAGCGAGCCCCCGCCATGCCGCCGCTGCCCGCGCCCCCGAGCCGGGGAGAGCGGGCGGCCGGCGAGGAGGAGCCCGGGGGGGCGGAGAAGCACGGCCCCCCCTCCCCAACCCTGCCAACCCCCCCCCTCCTCCTCCTCCTCTGCCCCGCCCGCAGCACCGTGTGTCACCGGCCGGGTCAGAGCAGCACAACCCGCACCCTGTGCTGTGCCCGTCGGCCCACGGCACCCCACGGGTGGCACCGCCGTGTCACCCCCCTGCTGCACCCCACGGGTGGGACCCCCCTGTCACCCCCCTGCTGCACCCCACGGGTGGCACCCCCGTGTCAGCCCCCTGCTGCACCCCACGGGTGGCACCCCCGTGTCAGCCCCCTGCTGCACCCCACGGGTGGGACCCCCCTGTCACCCCCCCTGTCGTGCCCATCACCCTGCTGCACCCCACGAGTGTCACCCCCTGTGGCACCCCACGCTGTGCCCATCACCCTGCTGCACCCCACGGGTGGGACCCCCCCATCACCCCCCTGCTGCACCCCACGGGTAGCACCCCCCTGTCACCCCCCTGTCGTGCCCATCACCCTGCTGCACCCCCCAGGTGTCACCCCCCACACCCATCACCCCAGTGCAGCCCCCAGACCACCACCCCATCCTGCCCACACACAGGCAGCTGTGGAAGCCCCCAGCCCACCCCAGTGCTGCTGCTGGGAGATCGCCCTGTCCAAGCACAACCCTGGGAGCACCTGTGACCCCCCCAAAGGGCTCCCCAGCCCCAAACCGCAGCTCCCCCCCAACCCCAATGCTGCAGAAACGGGGTACAGTCCCGGGGAAGGGGGGACTTGCCACCCCAGCAGCTCCCTGGCACCACTCCCGGGTGTCCCATGGCCATGGGAAGGGGACTGGGGTGGCCACTCCAGCCCTGCCACCCCCCAGCCACCTCCATCCTCAGAGCAGTGACCCCCCCACACCCCTCAAAAAGAGAGGAGCAGCCAAACTGGGGCCCACACCCCCCACCATGGGGAAGGGGCTGGGGTCCCCACACGCTCCCAGGGGACTGTGGGGACAACAGCAGCGCTGGCAGGGCCGGACCCCACGACCCGGGTTGGGTCCCACGGGGGCGGCTGTGCCTCCAGCGTGGCCCCGTGCCCCACACAGCAGCCTGGGGGGGGAGGGAAAGGGGGGGGCTGTCATATTTTCCAGCACACCGGCTATTTATATCCGCTCCCGCTCTCCGAGGGCCCGTGAGGATATTTGGGAGCTGGCAGGGCCGCCCCGGCCGTGTGAACGGGCTCCAGCTCCGTGCTGGATGCAGGGACAGTCCTTCACCCCCATCTCCCCCCTCCTCCTCCTCCTCCTCACTGCTGGCTGGGTGGGGAGCGAGGGCAGGATCCCGAGGGTCCTTCCCCCCCCCCTCCCCTCAGTTCACCCCCCTTACCTGGCTGCCGTCCAGCGCTCCCCACGCTCGCCCCTTCTTTGCTCGGCCGTGGCCACATCCCTTCCCAACATTCCCGACGTGGGAAAGGGCCGATCCTGGCCTGGGAGCGGGGAACAGGAACAGATCCGGTCCCTGGGGGCTGCTCAGCCTCACGCTGCCCCCTCCCCTGCACCCCAGCACCCACCGGGCAGGCGAGGAGGGAGCTCCCCAGGAGGGGGAGGGCACCAGTGAGCATCACTGAGTCCTGGCCGGGCAGCCTGAGGAGCAGCTGGTGTGGACAAAACCAGGCTGGGGGCTCCCAGTGCCCCCCCCTCGGCATAAGGGGACCCCAAAACCAACCCCATCAAGGCTTAAGGGTCCCATGAGCAGAGATGGGACCCCAGCGGGGTCTGCTGCTGGGCTCCCACCCCAGCCAGCGCGGGGGCACCGGGGTCTCAAGCCCCCCCTCTGCCCAGCCAAACCTCCAGATCCGCCTTGTTTGCCCTCAAACCGCCCCAAACCTGAGCAGCACCTCGAGGTGGGGGCCTGGGGAGGGGAGGGGGGGCGAGGGGAGTCAGCTGGGCTGGGAACTGACCCGGCTCCCAGCGCCGAGCCTGGTACCGTGCCGGGGGAGGCAGCTGCTCCGCATTAGCCACAGCAGCTCCCCTGGAAGTTTGCCCCCACCCCGAGCCCAGCAGGGAAGGGGATTTCCAACCCCAAATCCACCCTGTGAGAGGACAGCGGGACATCTCCCACCTCGGGGGTGCCAGGACCCCATCCCACCCCATCCCAGCCCATTCCCACCCCGGCACAGCCCATTCCCGCCCCATCCCAGCCCATTCCCACTCCGACACAGCCCATTCCCACCCCATCCCAGCCCATTCCCGCCCCATCCCAGGGATTTCCTGGCTGGGGGCTGAGCGAGGAGGGGGTCAGGCAGGAGGGGAGCCCTGGCTCGGATTTGATCCATGGAGTTCCCAGGAGCTGCAGCCTCATCCCACCGCATGGATGAGCCTGGGGGGGGGGGGGGGGGGGGGGGGCGCAGGGGGAAGGAGGGGTGGGGGGCTGCAAGGCTGAGCTTCCCCAGGACAGAGGAAACACCGGGGGTCTCTCCAAGGCTTTTTATTGGGATGAGGAGGCCAAGGCAGGAGCAGGACAACAGGGAAGCGGAAACGCCTGGAGTCAGGGAGGGGCAGAGGGCTGGGAACAGGGCGAGGGTGGGACCCACCGCCCACTTCCACGCACAGGGAGAGAGGGGGTCGCCCCAAGGGCTCCCTGGCCCTGCCAAACCACCTCACCGGCACCGGGAACGCCGTGAGGGGCCGAAACGAGCCCCTGGAGCATCCCTCACGGGCTGGTGAGGGGGAAGGACGATGGAGCCTCGTGCCAGGAGCAGCCCCCCGGCCGCAGCGTCTCTCGGGGGGTTCGCGAGCCCCGTGTGGGGAGGGGGGAGGCTGAGGCGCGTCCCTGGCGCGTGCCACGAGCCGGGGGCGGCGTGGGGAGGGGTGCCAAGTCCCCCCAGCACCCACGGGAGGGTCAGCGAAGGTCCCGAGCGGGGCAGCGACCTTCATTCCTGCGCAGGGGAAGGGCAGCGGTGCGGCCCTGGGAGCGGTGCCGGGGGGGGGGGAAGGGGGGGCGGGAGCCGTTATCCCTGCGAACACCAACCCCACAACACCCCAAACCCAGGCGCAGGGTGGCCCAGACCCACCCCCAGGCCCTGACCGCTCCCCGTCCGCCCGGCACGCTCGTCAGCTAACGAAGGGAAGGGCAAAACACCCCAAAACACCCCAAAACACCCCAAAACACCCCAAAACACCCCCCTCGGCCCTTCCCAGGGCCCGTGGGCGAGTCCGCGGGCACGGGGGGAGCTGCTGGGGGTATTTTTACCCACTCCCCCCGGTTGATCTTGGGCTGCGTCGGGTGCTCGAGTTCCTGTCGCTGCAGCCAGGGCTCCCCCGGGTCACCCCCCAGCTCGGGGTGAGGGGGTACCGAAGGCACGAGGAGCTGAACGGGGGGGTGGGGGGAGGAGCTGGTTGGGATGGGGAGGAAGATGCTGCAGCTGTGATGAGGCCGCATTCGTGCTGCCCACACCCCACCTGCCCCTCACCACCACCCCCCCGCAGCCTTTCACCTTCCTCATCCTCCCCCGCCCTGACCAACCTGAGGATGAGGAGGAGATCTTCCTCCTCCTCCTCCTCCTCCTCCTCCTCCTCCTCCTCCTGACGCTGCTGGGCTGCAGCCGGCGGCACGGGGCCAAGGGCCCGGGGCTGCCGGGGCCGGTGAGCTCAGCCGCATCCCGGCAGCTGCCAGCTCACCCTTCCGGCTCTCTGCAGGGCAATTTAATTTTCACCCTGCACTCTGCAGGCAGCAGCTGCGCGCCGGGAGCCCGGCTGGCTCCCCCCCCCCCAATCCCCCCCTCCCCAGCTCATCTCATCCATTACAGCCTGGCACACAACCCGGCGCTGGGATGATGCCACATGGACGGAGTCCAAGTTAAACCAGATTTAGTCCCCTCTCCCCATCCCGGAGAGTTTAATGGAGCCACTCAGCTCCTTCCAGCTCCTCCGGCCGCCCCCTCAGCGGCGGGGAGCTGAGCACGGTCACGCTCATCACAGGTCACAGGGAGGAGGAGAGACAGCTCACCTGCAACCCCCAGACTCCCCCAACCCCCCCCAAGCCAGGATCCTGAAGCCCCCCCAGAACCCCTGGCTAGGCTCCTGGAGACCCCCAGACCCCCAGCCAGGCTCCTGTAACTCTGCGGACCCCCAGACCCCCTCAAACCCCCTGCCCAGACTCTTGTAGCCCTGCAGACCCCCAGACCCCCCCCAGACAGGTTCCTGTAGCCCTGCAGACCCCCAACCCCCCCCCCAGACAGGTTCCTTTAGCCCTGCAGACCCCCAGACCCCCCCCAGACAGGTTCCTGTAGCCCTGCAGACCCCCAACCCCCCCCAGACAGGTTCCTGTAGCCCTGCAGACCCCCAGACCCCCCCCAGACAGGTTCCTTTAGCCCTGCAGACCCCCAGACCCCCCCCAGACAGGTTCCTGTAGCCCTGCAGACCCCCAACCCCCCCCAGACAGGTTCCTGTAGCCCTGCAGACCCCCAGACCCCCCCCAGACAGGTTCCTGTAGCCCTGCAGACCCCCAGACCCCCCCCAGACAGGTTCCTGTAGCCCTGCAGACCCCCAGACCCCCCCCAGACAGGTTCCTTTAGCCCTGCAGACCCCCAGACCCCCCCCAGACAGGTTCCTGTAGCCCTGCAGACCCCCAACCCCCCCCAGACAGGTTCCCTGTAGCCCTGCAGACCCCCAGACCCCCCCCCAGACAGGTTCCTGTAGCCCTGCAGACCCCCAGACCCCCCCCCAGACAGGTTCCTGTAGCCCTGCAGACCCCCCAACCAGGCTCTTTAGCCCCCCAGATCCCCCAACCCCCTGACAAGGCTCTTGTAGCCCTACAGACCCCAGAGCCCCCCAGCCCGGCCCCCGCGGCCCCCCCGGCCCCAGCCAGGCCCCCAAGGCCCCGCCCCCGGCCCTCAGGCCCCGCCCCGGGCGGGGCCAGGCGGCAGCCCCCGCCCCGCGGCGCCGTGAGGCGGGGCCGGGCGGTGACGCGGTGGGCGGGCCGGAGGGGCGGGCGGAGGGGCGGAAGGCCGTGCCGGGCCGTGCGGGGCGGAGGGGCGGCAGGCCGGGCCGTGCCGTGCCGGGCCGTGCGGGGCGGTGCGGGGCCGCCATGCTGTCCCGGCTGCTGAAGGAGCACCAGGCGCGGCAGAGCGAGCGGCGGGAGCTGCAGGGTGAGCCCGCCCCAGCGCCCCGCGGCGCCGCGCGATTGGCGGAGGGAGGTGCCGCTCACGGCGGCGGCAGCGCGGGAGCGCATCCTATTGGTCGGCGGGGCTGCCGGTCAAGGGAGAGGCGGGGGGAATGGGGGGTGTCTGTGGGGGGGGCGCGCTCACACCCGCGGGGGGGGGGGGGGGGGGCGTGATGTCATCGCCTCGCACGCTGACGTCACGCGGGCCCCTGACGGCCGCGTCCCGCAGAGCGGCGGCGCAGAGAGGCCATCGCTGCGGCCACGCGCCTGACCGAGGCCCTGGTCGACCACCTGAACGTGGGGTGAGGCCGGGACCCCCCCAGCCCGCAGCCCCCCCCCAGGGGCCCCCCCGGGCTGCACCCCCCGCTGCCCAGCCCCCTTCTCCCCGAATGGCCTGGCCGGGACCCCCAACCCCCCCCCCAACTCCACCACCCCTGTATAACCAGCCAGAGACCCCCAAATCCCCCCCCCCCAGCTCTTCTACCCCGAGATACCCCAGCTGGGGACCCCAAAACCCCACCCGGGGACGCCCATCAACCCCCCCCAGCCCTTCCACCCCTGGATACGCCAACTGGGAACCCCCAAACCCCTATCTGGGGCCCCCCAAACCTCCCCCAGCCCGTCAACCCCTGGATACGCCAACTGGGAACCCCCAACCCCCCATTTGGGGCCCCCCAAACCTCCCCCAGCCCTTCCACCCCTGGATACCCCAGCCAGAGACCCCCCAAACCCCAGCCGGGGCCCCCTGCTCCCCCCTCCCACTCCATCCATGGACCCCTTCACCCCAAAACCCCCCGCCCAAGGACCCCTCAATTCCCTGTCCCCTTCCTCAGCCCCGCCCCAGAGACCCCCCCCAGCCCCCCCGATGGCTCCCCAGTGCTTTGGCTCCCCCCACAGCCACCCTCTCCCTGGGAACTCCCCACCCTGGGGCTGTCAGGGTGGGATCCCACCCTCTGTGTGTGTCCCCCCCCATCTCCCCCCCCCCCTCAGGGTGGCCCAGGCCTACGTCAACCAGCGGAAGCTGGACCACGAGGTGAAGACGCTGCAGGTCCAGGCCGCCCAGTTCGCCAAGCAGACAGGGCAGTGGATCACCATGGTGGAGAACTTCAACCAGGCCCTCAAGGTGGGGCAGCACCCCCCAACCGCGGGCAGGAGGGGAGCTCCTTCCCTCCCCACCCCGCTTTGGCAAGGGAAGGGGGTTTAAACCCTCTGGGATGTACGGAGAAGCCGCCCCATGGCCCCCCCCCATGTATCACTGATGCCAGATGAAGGATGGGGTCCTGCACCCATGGGGGACCCACCCAGCCCTGAGCCTCAGCAGGGCTGTGGGAGCTGGAGGGGGGGGAATCGAGGCACGGTGGGGACCCCCCCCCATCCCTAAATCCCCCAGGCAGCTCCCCAACTCCCCCCTCCTCATCCTGGCAGGAGATCGGCGACGTGGAGAACTGGGCGCGCAGCATCGAGATGGACATGCGGACCATCGCCACGGCCCTGGAGTACGTCTACAAGGGGCAGCTCCAGCCCTCCTGCTCCTGAGAGCCACCCCGGGGGCCCCCCCGGCCCCCCCCGGCCGGGCCTGGCAGATAACGGGGCCGCCTCGGGGACCCCCCAGCCGGCAGAATAAAGCGTGGCTGAGCGGGCGGCGTGGGGAGGCTGCGCCAGGCGTGCGCCGGGGGCCCTGGCACAGCCCTCAGCTGCCCCCCCTAAGCCCCCTCATCCTCTTTACCGCTTAACTCAGGCTCTGAGGCCCCTTTTTCTCCCAGACAAAGGGCCCCTTCTGCCCAGGAGGGCTCTAATCCCACCCCCCCAGCCCTCCCACCCCCCACCCCAAGAGCTCAGCCCCCCCAGCCCTGGGTGGTGCCCCCTCCCAGAGCTGGGACCAGCACCCAGGATTCCGTGTGCCCAGGGGGCTGCTCCTCATCCCGGCTGCTCTCAGTGGTGAGGGTCCCCCGGCAAGGCTTGGGGTGCCCTAGCACCCCTCCCCACAAGCCTGGGTGCCCCCCAGGGCAGTGCCTGGCGCGGGCAGGCTGGGCCGGCCGTGAACTTTGGCTGCGGGCACAGGGGGAGGAGCGGCCGCAGCCCCCCCACGCCCCCCCCAGCGCAGCCGCTGCCGCCGCCGCAGCCCGAGCAGCACCCAGAGCCCTCTGCCCCGCTGAAGGTAGGTGTGGGGGCTGTAGGGGGGCTGCCCTCTGCACCCTGAGCTGGGCTGGGGGTGCCAGGGGAGCTGGGACTGCGGATGATCCCCCCCCCCGCCTCCGATAAGGGTCTGCCCCATGAGATGAGTCTGTTGGGTCTCATCGGTGGGGAGGGGCTGCACTGCCCGGGCTGGGCAGGGGGCTGCTGCCCATCCCCTGACCCCCCCCCAGCTCCAGGAGCCCAGGCCAGACCCTGGGTGTTCCCCCACAGTCCCCAGGGGTGGGGGGGGGTGGGAAGGGAGGGGGGGTGTCAGCCTGGCCCCCAGCCCCAGCAGGCTCATAACCCCCTGCCAGCAGCTGCTGCTGGGAGCAGTGGTGGGGTCCTGACACCCCCAAAGACCCCCAGCAAGGCACCTGGAGGGGGACATCCCCCCCTCCCACCCCCTGGGATCTCTTTCTCAGGACAGGCCGGGGGGTGTGGGGTGCAGGTGGGTTGGGGTGCCCAGACACAGCGGTGATGGTCACCACCCCATGCGGGTCAGGGGCAGAGGGTGCTCGGGGTCACCCCTGCTCCTGGAGGGCAGGAGGGGGGATGGGCTTAAGCTGGGGGGGAGCAGCTGGGACACCCCCCCCTTGGTGCTGCCCCGTGGGCGCTGGGTCCCAGCCAGGCGCTGACGCACCGCGCGGCTAATCCAGCGCCTGCCTGGCAGCAGGTCGGTCAGGGGCTTGTCCAGGGACGGGTGGGGGGGCGTGGGGTGCTCACCCCCACCCTGGGAGCACAGCGTGGGGTGCTCACCCCCACCACGGGAGGGTCCCTGTGCAGGGCTGGGGTGCCTGTGGGACCTGCTCCAAATAGGGGAGGGGGGCAGTCAGCCCTCCTTTTCCCCCTGTCCTTGGGGGGGGGGTCTGACCCACATGGTTGGGGGCAGAGTGTTTGGGGGGGGATCTGCTCCAAATAGGGGAGGGGGGGGCAATCAGGCCCCCTTTTCCCCCTGTCCTGGGAGGGGGGGTCTGACCCACATGGTGGGGGGCAGAGTGTTTGGGGGAACCCACTCCAGATGGAGGGGGGCAATCAGTCCCCCTTTTCCCACTGTCCTTGGGGGGGTGTCTGACCCACACAGTGTGGGGCAGAGCATGTGGGGGTCCCTCACACAGAGGGGTGCGTGGCACTGCTGAGGTACAGGGGCTGACATGGGAGGGGGGAGATGGGATGTGGGGTGGGGGGTGGGGGGGGGCACGGCCTGGGCTACCCAGGTTCCCATCCCCCCACCCCCTCCCCCCAGCCCCGCAGCCCCCCCACCATGTGGCTGTACCTGTTCCTGGCGGCGCTGGCCTGGGCGGTGGGCTGGCTGGTGCGGGACCGCCAGACCCTGCCGTCGGTGACGGACAAGCACGTCTTCATCACGGGCTGCGACAGCGGCTTCGGCAACCTGCTGGCGCGGCGGCTGGCCGGGCGCGGCTACCGGGTGCTGGCCGCCTGCCTGACCCAGCGAGGGGCCGAGAGCCTGGAGCGGGGCTGCGCCGGCCACCTCCGCACCACCCTGCTCGACGTCACCCGCCCCGACAGCGTCCGCCGGGCCGCGGAGTGGGTGCGGGCGGAGGTGGGAGAGAAAGGTGAGGGGGCGGGGTCAGGCCCCGGGGTTTTGGGGGGGGGGGGGGGGGTGTTGGGGGGGGGGTAAAGGAGTGGGGTGGGTGGTTCTGGGAGAGGGGCTGTGGGGGGGACGGGAGGAGCGCTGTGGAGGGGTGTAGAGCAGGGTAAGGGGGGTATGTGGAGGGGGGGTTACCCCTGATGAGGGGGTATCAGCTGGGACGGGGAGGGGGTCCCACTGGAGCATCCCAAGGTGAAGGATGAGGGGGGTCTGGAGAGGGGCTGGGGGAGGAGATGGGTGCTGTGTGGAGCCTTTGGGAGGGGCTATAGGGAGGGTGTGGGGTGGGTCCCTACAAGGTGCTACAGGGCAGGATGGAGGGGAGGGTCCTGCTGGGGGTCCGAGACCACTGAGGGGCGGGGGGGGGGGGGGGTGACCGCAGCCCCCAACTTCACCCTCCTCTGCGTGCGCCCTCCCCCTGCCCCCGCCAGGCCTCTTTGGGCTGGTGAACAACGCGGGGGTGGCCAACCCCATCGGCCCCACGGAGTGGATGGGGATCGAGGACTACCGGCAGGTCATGGCCGTCAACACCTTCGGGGCCATCGAGGTGACGCTGCAGCTCCTGCCGCTGCTGAAGCGCGCGCGGGGCCGCGTGGTCAACACCTCCAGCGTGCTCGGCCGCCTCTCCGCCAACGGCGGCGGCTACTGCGTCTCCAAGTACTGCGTGGAGGCCTTTTCCGACAGCCTGCGGTGGGTGCCGGACCCCCCTTCCCCCCCAAAGCCCCCTCACCCCGTGCCCTGATGCCCACGTGTGTCCCCAAAGCCCCTCACCCCGTGCCCTGATGCCCACGTGTGCCCCCAACCCCCCTCACGCCGTGCCCTGACGCCCACGTGTGTCCCCAGCCCCCCTCACCCCGTGCCCTGATGCCCACGTGTGTCCCCGAGCCCCCCTCACCCCGTGCCCTGATGCCCACGTGTGTCCCCGAGCCCCCCTCACCCCGTGCCCTGATGCCCACGTGTGCCCCCCAGCTCCCCTCACCCCATGACCTGATGCCCACGTGTACCCCCCAACCCCCCTCACCCCATGACCTGATGCCCACGTGTGTCCCCAACCCCCCTCACCCCGTGCCCTGATGCCCACGTGTGTCCCCCAGCCCCCCTCACCCCGTGCCCTGATGCCCACGTGTGCCCCCCAACCCCCCTCACGCCGTGCCCTGACGCCCACGTGTGCCCCCCAGCCCCCTCACCCCATGACCTGATGCCCACGTGTACCCCCCAACCCCCCTCACCCCATGACCTGATGCCCACGTGTGCCCCCCAGCCCCCCTCACCCCGTGCCCTGATGCCCACGCGTGTCCCCAGCCCCCCTCACCCCGTGCCCTGATGCCCACGCGTGTCCCCAAACCCCCTCACCCCGTGCCCTGATGCCCACGTGTGCCCCCAAAGCCCCTCACCCCGTGCCCTGATGCCCACGTGTGTCCCCAACCCACTCACCCCGTGCCCTGATGCCCACGTGTGCCCTCAACCCCCCTCACCCCATGACCTGATGCCCACGTGTGTCCCCAGCCCCCCTCACCCCGTGCCCTGATGCCCACACGTGCCCCCCAGCCCCCCTCACCCCGTGCCCTGACGCCCACGTGTGTCCCCAACCCCCCTCACCCCGTGCCCTGATGCCCACGTGTGTCCCCAAAGACCCTCACCCTGTGCCCTGATGCCCACGTGTGTCCCCCAGTCCACCTCACCCCGTGCCCTGATGCCCATGTGTACCCCCCAGCCCCCTCACCCTGTGCCCTGATGCGCACGTGTGCCCCCCAGCCCCCCTCACCCCGTGCCCTGACGCCCACGTGTGTCCCCAACCCCCCTCACCCTGTGCCCTGACGCCCACGTGTGTCCCCCAGTCCACCTCACCCCGTGCCCTGATGCCCACGTGTGCCCTCAACCCCCCTCACCCCATGACCTGATGCCCACGTGTGTCCCCAAAGCCCCTCACCCCGTGCCCTGATGCCCACGTGTGTCCCCAACCCCCCTCACCCCGTGCCCTGATGCCCACGTGTGCCCTCAACCCCCCTCACCCCGTGCCCTGATGCCCACGTGTGTCCCCCAGCCCCCCTCACCCCTGCCCTGATGCCCACGTGTGTCCCCAACCCCCCTCACCCCGTGCCCTGATGCCCACGTGTGTCCCCAACCCCCCTCACCCCGTGCCCTGATGCCCACGTGTGTCCCCCAGCCCCCCTCACCCCTGCCCTGATGCCCACGTGTGTCCCCCAGCCCCCCTCACCCCGTGCCCTGATGCCCACGTGTACCCCCCAACCCCCCTCACCCCGTGCCCTGATGCCCACGCGTGCCCCCAGCCCCCCTCACCCCATGCCCTGATGCCCACGTGTGCCCCCAGCCCCCTCACCCCGTGCCCTGACGCCCACGTGTGTCCCCAGCCCCCCTCACCCTGTGCCCTGATGCCCACACGTGCCCCCCAGCCCCCCTCACCCCCCCACCCCGCTGGCGGTGTCCCCCGCAGGCGTGACATGTACCACTTCGGGGTGCGGGTGAGCATCGTGGAGCCCGGCTTCTTCAAGACCGCGGTGACCAACCTGGAGAGCATTGAGGGGTCCCTGCGCCAGCTCTGGGACCGGCTGCCCCCCGAGACGCGGCTCAGCTACGGCGAGGAGTTCTTCCACAAGTGTGAGTAGGGGGGGGGACACACCACACGCAGACCAGCGTCCCGCTGCCTCAGTTTCCCCCAACCTCACGCTGCCAACCCCCTCCCTCCTCACCCATCCTCCCCCCAGACC